>NW_003163284.1:149362-317185 GCF_000004985.1 Naegleria gruberi
AAACCACGAATCATCAATCATGGAAATTATCTCAAAACAAATATCATCTGAAAATATTTCTTGTTGCAGTTTCACAACTTTTTTTGATTTTTCTTCCATATTGTTTTTCATATTGTTGTTGTTAGTGAATATTTCCTCCGAATTAATTGACTCGATTTTCAAAATCTCTTTTTTGTTTCCTAATTTTTTTTAATTTGGATATAAACCAATCTTCAACTATCGATAAGGTATTCTCACACGTCCACAATGTATTGTTTTCTTATTCAATTTTCATGTAATCGGCCATATCACGACGAAGGCAGTCCAATTGCTTAGCCTATTCGGTAACTTGGGACCTATGTTCCTCAGAGTTCATACCAAATCAGTCCGGTACAAAAAAAAATGCCAAAAATTCGAAGAGGTACACCCTTGGGCAATCTTCTTTTAAATTATTCGGAAGGTGATTTATTGTCTTTTCATGTATTGCCTTTTATTGATTTTAGGATAATTCGTGAATCTATTTATTTGGTTTCCAAGCAAGTTGCTACACTTGTTCAAAATGCTTCCTGTTGTGATTTCATATTGTGTTTGAACTCGGAGATGACCAGGAAGGTTTCATTAGAGCCTCCAGTTAGTAAAATAACTAGGGAGGAATTATTTCCATCCTTGTTGTGGTTTGCGAGTGGAGTGGAAATTTACAGTAGCACTAACTTGGATTTAAGTCACAAGAATCTGTTAATTGCCAGAAAGATTTATGAAAAGGCTTTTCAGAGGAGGAGAAAATTGAAAATTTATTTTAGTTCTCTGCAGGGATATAAGCAGTATATGGAATTTTTGGAAAATTACATGATGGAGAAAATAAGAATAGAATTTACAATATATGAAATGGAATTACTGAGATCAGCAATAAGAACCATAGAAAATACACGGAAAAAACTTGGGCATTTAATATTAACTCAAAGAGGAATTACTATGAATGCACTCGCCAGCATCACTACTCTATTTGGATATTTAAAGGATAAGAAAGTATTCGATCTCTTTGAGAAGGTGGAAATGAAAATTGGTGATGAAATATTGAATTTTATTTTAAATGAAAACAATTGCTCTATATTATCACATTTACATGAATCACTTCAATTTAAATGTTTAAAAATTGTAATTGATGATTCTTCAAATGATATCAATGCCAAACCTTTTGACTCTATCCGTCAAGGAATGTATCATTAAGATAAAGGAAGAAAAAGATGATTCGACAAGGATGTTGGAAATGTTCAAAACTCCAAGCCTATCAGTACTTACCATTGAGAAAATGAAACTGAAAAATATTCCTCTGGTCAAATGTACGCTTAAAACACTGAAATTAGATAACAATAACATTACTGGTGACTTGACAGATTTTGAGAGGTTGAGAGTTCATAATTTAGAGCTTCTTTCACTTTCTAACAATATGATTGAAAAATATCAAACGTACGCCAGCCTTACCAAACTTTCACAGCAAGTAATAGCTTTAGGAAATGTTTTTGATGTCATTTCAATGGATGGAGAAATTAAGGAATTTACTGGAGAAGAATATCATGTAGAGAGATCTAAATACTTTCATAGACCAATCAATTGGGTACCTACTCAGAATATTTTGAGATTTATTAGGAGTCACACTTCTCAACTCGTGGTTTCTCAGAAAATGCACTTTAAAGATCTGATAACAATTAAGCAATTGTCTGGAGAAGATCCTAATCTATTATTTTGGAATTTACTCTATTCAAGTCCATCAGTCAACAAGAAGAACATTACAATAATGTCTGGTTTTATTCAAATGGGAATTAAATTGAATAGTCAATGTTCCAAACAAATAGGTATGAATTGGATCTTTATTGGATTATTTTTGAGATCCGCTAATTCAGTACGATGTACTTTATTAGACAGCAAAGGATTTGAACCTTCCCTAAATTATATAATTGAAAATTGGTCAACCATTTCAAGTCAACACGAGCACATCAACAAATTGAGAAAATAAAAAGTTGTGAAAAACTGTAGTTGAATAAGATTCGCTTATGTTTCGACCGTTGTGATGTCAACCCCATTTTTGTTCATTTGAAAGAGCGCTTTCTTTTTAGTGAGAGCGAGCCAAAATCAAAAAAATAACACCAACACCACAGCATGCCAATTCTTCAATCAGATATTATTGAGATTCGTATAATCAAAGCAACTAATCTCATACCTGCCGATGTGAATGGACTCTCAGATCCTGTAAGTTTTCGTATACGATAATAACAATTATTAAAATCATTTAGTATGTGATTGTTTCTTCGGCATTGAATTTTTATGATCAAATCAAAACTGCCATCATCCACAATAATTTAAATCCAGTGTGGGCCAATGATGAAGTTTATTCTTTCAAAAGTCCTAAAGAAGTATCATCGGGATGGAATGTTAAATTCCTAGTTTTTGATTATGATCGTATGAAGAAGGATGATTATTTGGGTGAATATGAATTGAATATTAATGATGACAGATTTAAACCGAATGGAAACGAGGAGATTGTGAATATGACTTTGGAAAAGGTAAAACATGGTGTGTTAACAGTTGGAATTAAAGTAAAGAGAGTAAATGATGAGTTGACTAGTCCATCTCCTCGATCAAGTCATCAAAAAGATTTGGAACATTACAAAGTTGATCATTTTCCACATCTTTGTTTCAAAGTTCCAAAAAGATTTAAATTTGACATGATGGATAAGAAGAAGACTTCAATTTCATGTCATTATCAATATGATAATGGAGATTATGATCACATTACTGTTTCTTACTTGCCAAACATTTTACAAGAAATGACTTTTGAAAAGGCTAAATTTTACAATATTCTTAGTTTGAGAAAAACTCATAAGGAATATTCCAAACTCTCTGGAAATCAACTCATTGATGTAGAAGATGATGTTGCACAAACTCTTTTCACTTCACAATTTGCTCAAGTGTTTCGTTGGCAATGGATTTTTGTGGATTATCCTGAACAGCGTCCAACCAGAGTCTTCTTCTACATGATTAAATCTCAAACTGCCTCAAAGAGTCTTCACACAATTGTTTATAAGACAACTAGAGGATGTATTAAGAATGAAGACTCTCCATTCGATCATACTAAAGTAGATTCCAAATTGCTGAGCTCTATTGAATTGGAAATTACAGATCTGATTAAGAGTTGTGAAAAGGTTGATAATAATTAAGGAGTTTCAATATTTGGAATTTAATTCATTTTGTTAATAATTTGGAAAATAAGTAGAACATCAAAAGTAAATTTCAACATTTATATGAAATTAATATTGTGTTCGTTCAGTAAGACAAATAGATTTGTATTTTGGAATCCAAGTTATTAAGAGAGAGTTGCCACTCTCTAATTGATTTCAATTTCATGGCCATCTAAGGACACTCTAATAATGATAAGCAAACAACTCAACCAATTAATTACTACTACAGCCAAGGTCACCACCACAATCGTAACTGTAAATCAAAATCTATTGTAATCGCATTGAAATTTTCCAAAACAAGCCACCCAGTCTGTTTTGTGCGGAGCCCGTTTTGGATGAGAATTAGATTTCCAAGCCCAAAAAAAAGTCCCTCGCACTTGCCACTTGGTCCTTGTTGTTCTTGTACTTGAGACTTTGGAAAAACTTCCAACAACTTCCGCCCCACATCCATCTCATCATCCTCAACATAACAAAAAAACCACACAACGATAGTGACCCGAATGCAACAAGTTGTTGTTGTCGATACAAAATATCATCACCAATTGCTCAGCCTCACCTTGCAACCAATAATAGTATTAAAACCACTTGGTTTATTAGTAGTGTATTAGAGAGAAAGTTGTCTAACTATATCTAATATAATATTCCATCCAATCTAGCCTTTTTTAAAAGAACTCAAAAGTATGGGTGTCGATGCATCAAAATTGTATAGCCCGAGCACAATGCTCAATACGGCTCTAGGAAGAAATAGTTTAGAAGAAACATATCCAGAGGATTTGGAACATTTCGATCCGTTTGATAAGAATTCCAAACATTCAAATGCCAATAATGCATTTGTAAAGAGGAAATTGCCAAAGGAAATGTGGTTACATATTGCCAGTTTCATGCCAATCAAGACTTTATGTTTGTTGGTTGGTGCCAATAAGTTTTTCTTTAAATTGTTGGTGAAACCTGACCTTGGATCTTCAACCGTATCCAAAGGAGAAGAACGAAGTAGCTTGGATATTGTGAGTCAATATTCGAGAATTGGTTTCAATTATATTTTGGAACGATTATTGTTTAATGCATTCCCTGATTATGGAATTTTCATAACTGAAAAGAGAGAAGGATTAGAAGCAAGAAAGAGTAAAAGCTCTAGTAATGTAAAGAATTTGAAACAAGTCAAGAATGAATTATTCTATTCCAATACCTATGACAAGATGAAGGAAATTGTGACGAACCTGGAAACTTACAGAGACTTTTCTGTGTGTTGGAAGAGATTGGATATTGAACATGCTGAACTTAATATGAAGCCTACATCCCTTTGTCTGATTGATATAACAATCTCAAAGAAGAATATTCAATATTTAATGTCTAGAAGAGGTTTGGAATATTTAGATGAAGACGAGGATCATAACAGCTATGGATTTGCAGAAGATATTTATGATCAACCACCAGTTAATACTTGGTCAATATTCGTTAATCATGTATTCTCCCCTAAATTGAAATATTTAACAATCAATGATTGCCACTTTTCATTAGATATTCATTTTGATTGGTACAATATGAACTTGGTTCATCACTGTCCAAATCTCAAGAGAATTGAGATTAAACTTTATGAGAAATACCATGACTGGTTGTTGGACACTATTCGTTCCTTGAAGAGTCTGGAAACAGTTACATTCCTCCCTGGTAGTGAATTGTCTTCCACTTTCTATCAAGCAGTCACAAAATCAGCAGATAACATTTCACACATTAAGGAGTTGAACTTTTTAGATGAGTTTACCTTTGATCAACCTCTTGATTTTTTGCAAACTTTTTACAAATTAGAGAGATTGACAATTCAACTCAGATCCTACAAGGATGTTAAATATATTCCAACAAATATTCGCTCGCTGACCATCAGTTTAGGAGGTAAATCATCCACTGAGGTTCCTAACATCAAATTTGATTGTCTTAAACAATTAGCAGTCAAAGGTGGGGTTTTATCTCACGAACAATGGGACTCATTCCTCAAGAATACCAGTCAAAATGTTGAGCAATTTACTATTGCTCCTGCTGAGGAGTTTAACTTTTCCAAATCATTAACATATTTTACCAAGCTGAAGACCGTTTCTATTTCTAACATTTATTTTGCTTCCTCTGATCATTCCTCAGTGGTCTCAAAGTTTTTCACCAACAATAAGAATCTAGTATCTTTAGATATGAGTGGAAGTGTCATTAACTATACCAAATCTATTGTTAATGCATTACCAAAATCGTTGAGAGAAATTAATCTGGAAGGAACGATTGCCCAACTTCCAACTCATATCAAACTCGATAAGCTTACCTTTACTATCAATGGTAAACAAGATGAGATTGTTCAATCGCTCGATTATAGCGTATGGAAAGAAAGTCTCAAAGAATTGTGTATATATGGATCAGAAGTTCATGGATTATTATCTGTAAATATTTGTAAATTGCAAAACTTGGAAAAGCTCGTACTTGTTGGTATTGGATTTGAAAAGATTCCAAAGGATTTCTATTCAATGAAATCTCTTAAACATATTGACCTTTCTTCCAATCAAATAAGGGAGGTATCAAAGAAGATTGCCTATATGCAAAACCTTGAATATATTGACATTTCCAATAACAGTATTGAAAAGTTCGATGCTTCAGTATTCAAATTAATGAAAAAATTGGATCAAGTCCATTTTACAAGAAACCCATTCTACAATGGCTATGAATCCTCGCTGACTTATCAAAAATGGTTGCACTACCCAACCTATAATACCATAGCAGCCGTATGTAAGAATAGATTTTTGGAAAAGAAGAAGAATTTATATGAAGTTTCCAATACTAGAATTCAATGGTTTGTTGAACTCTACAAACACGTCAGATTTACTGTACAGATTGAATATTTCAATATTAAACGTCAAGCTACACAAAGAAAAGCATTCAGATGTGCTATGGATAAGAGGAAATGCAATTTATTCGAATGGGATCTGATATAGCCCGTCTGAAAATAACTCAGTTTCATTCCCAATGTAAATATTAATACCATTGTTAAATAAAATTACTAATTTATTAATTTTTGAATATTTTACAAAATTCATTGTCTATTTTTACCGCCAAACAAAAATTCTTCCAAAAACAGAACAAAAAAAATGAAAAGAAAGTTTGTCACACCCTTCAAGAATCCACCCCCACCAAAGGCTGAAGACAAATCGAGTGCAACACCAACAACAACCGATGTAGCTAAATCTTCACAATCAAATGCTAGTCAAGATGTTCCGAAGGCTAATTCAACAACTACAACAACAGCAAAGAAAAAGTTTGTCCCACCAACAAGAACAAAGCCTTCAGAACCTACCTCTACCTCCAATGCTAACAATAATAATAATAATAGTTCAAATAATGATGAAGAGGAGGGAGAAGTGTGGATGGTCATGCATACAAAGAATTCAAATAAGAAACATAAAACATTTGATGATGGTTTCTTATTGATAAGGAACAAAAAGTACACATTGTTTGATTCACAGGGAAAACAATTGATTGCCAAGTCTGTTTCTAAAGTAGAGTATGTAATTTACCAATGATAATTAGATGAATTTAACATTTTCAAAGAACTTTCCGAGAAAATGATCAGCTCACCCTTGGAACTAAACTAGTTGATTTTCAATCCAAGTTGAAAATGGAGGATTACATTAGTGGTAGAATATTCCTTCAATATCAATCCAATATCACAACACCTAAAGTTAATACAATATCATCAGCTGCCAAGACTGAATTCAAACGTCATACTACATCCAAGACTGCAGGTTTAGGCTACAATAACACAGAAGTTCAAGTTATCAAGGCACCTGAAGGAGCCTACATTTTGAATGAAAATCATCCTGAAAAGGATAAGAATGGAAAGAAATTATCTGATGTTTTTATTGATAATTTTCTTGGAGAAAATCTCAGACCTCATCAAGTTGAAGGTGTGAAATTTATGTACGAATGTGCCATGGGATTGAAAGATTTTGTTGGAAAGGGTTGTTTGTTGGCAGACGAAATGGGTTTAGGTAAAACCCTTCAAACCATTACTTGTAAGTTTTTTAGAAATAACTAATTATTCCTTAATTCAATTTAGTAATCTATACATTACTCAGAAGAGGTCCATTTGGATCACCAATTATTAAAAAGGCCATTGTTGTAACCAATTCATCTCTCGTAAAGAATTGGACCAGTGAATTTGATAAATGGGTTGGAGAAGATAAAATCAAAGTATTGACAGTTACTACCAAAACAGCTAAACAATCTCCATCCGAAACTTTAAAGATTTTCAAAGCTGGCTACCATCAAGTATTAATCATTTCATATAATCTCTGTACCAATTATGTGGAGGAATTGCAAGATTGTCAATGTGATATACTTATTTGTGATGAAGGTCACAAGTTGAAGAATGCTAATATTAAGATTTTCCAAACTCTGAAAAAGATTTCTACTCCAAGAAGAATAGTACTCAGTGGTACACCTTTGCAGAATGACTTGAATGAGTTCTTTACCATTTGTGACTTTATCAATCCTGGTTTGTTGGGTGATGCAACATCTTTCAAGAATCTCTTCACTGAGCCAATTAAAAAGAGTCAAGAACCAAATGCTAAAAAACAAGACAAGGTTATTGGTGAAAATAGATCCAAAGAGTTGAATAAGATTGTTTCTCAATTTGTTTTGAGAAGAACCAACCTTTTATTGAGACAACATTTACCTCCAAAAAGTAAGTAAGCAATTCTATTACTGTCTTAACATGTATTTTTCAGTGGAAATTGTATTATTCTGTGGTATGACTGAATTACAAGAAAATCTTTACAAACATTTTGTACTCTCCAAAGCTCTGAGAGGTGTTATTAATGGTACTTTGGATTCAAACAATGCATTGGCTTGTATTATGCACTTGAAGAAATTATTAGCACATCCAAATATGATCTACCCACAGGAAAACAATGAAGAAAAAGAGGAAGAGGACAATGAATTATTCGATGATATTTGGACCCAATCAAAAAAGCACTTCCCATCTGACTACAATCCAAACGACAAGAAAGAATATCATTCCCAGTATTCTGGAAAGCTACTTGTTCTTGATAATCTATTGAGGGAAATCAGGGAAGTTGGAGATAGAGTAGTAATTGTTTCTAACTTTAAATCTGTAAGTTGTTTTTAAATTTCCAAATCCAATCTCACAAACATATACAGATTCTGAATGAAATTGAAAAATTGTGTAAAATAAGAGACTATCCTTTGAGTAGATTGGACGGATCAACTCAATCAGAAAAGAGAATGGTAATTGTAAATAGTTTCAACTCACCAAAATCAAATGACTTTATATTCTTGCTTTCATCCAAAGCTGGTGGTTGTGGTCTCAATTTAATTGGTGCTAACAGACTTATTATGATAGATCCTGATTGGAATCCAAGTAATGACGAACAGGCCATGGCTCGTGTTTGGAGAGATGGTCAAAAGAAGAGTGTTTTCATCTATAGAATGATTGGTTGTGGTACTATTGAAGAAAAGATTTTCCAAAGACAAATTGTCAAGACAGGTCTGTCTAAATCTACCCTTGATGAAAAGTCTCTCAAATCTCAATTTTCGAGTGAAATGCTTAAAGAGCTGTTCAAATATGATAATGATATGGATTGTAAAACATACCCTGCGGATAGTAACGACCTTGATGCAATTAAGGAAAAAGATGAAGTTTTAGCTAAGGTGTTAGACGAGGAGGATGTAAAGATTCCTTTTGTCAAGATTACATTGGATACTGAGGATTCCAAAAATCAATCAAACGAAACAACCGAAGAATCAAATGTGGAAGACGAAGAAGAATCCAGTGAAGAGGATTCACTTGAATCGGATACAAAGAAGAGAAAGATTGACATGGAAGAAGGTGAGGAAGAGTTTAAATTTATTGACGAAGATGAGGATGAATAAATCTTAATTTCTGGAATAGTCAAATAATTTACCTAATACTTTAAATGATGTCATATCTGAATTGAAAAAAATCTAGGATATTTCAAAACGTAACCAATGGCTCTTTCCAATAATTCACAATTGATTTATTAAATATGAATATTAATAATAATTTAAAATTAATATTAAAATTGTAAAAAAAAATGAGAGCAATTATTCAACGGGTTAATCATGCCAGTGTGACCGTAGCCAACAATCTCATCAGTCAAATTCAAAGAGGCATGATGGTATTAATCGGAATTGAAAAAACAGACACCAAAGAAGATATGGAATATATTGTTAAAAAGATAATTAATACACGTTTGTGGGATGATGATAATGGAAAGGCTTGGAATGCAAGTGTAAAGGAAAAGAATTATGAAATTCTTCTTGTTTCCCAATTTACTCTCTATCATAAATTCAAGGGAAATAAATTGGATTTTCATTGTGCTATGAAAACGGAGGAAGCTAGGAATTTCTTTGCTGAAATTGTTGCTGAAGTAAAGAAGAATCACAATTCGGAAAGTTTGGTGAAGGAAGGAGCTTTTGGAGAATATATGGATTGTACATTGTCGAATGATGGACCAGTGACAATTATTGTGGATAGTAGAAATAAAAACACAGTGTAGTTATAGGAATTCACTGTTAATTATTATTACTACTAGTATTAATATGAATAATATTTTAAATGGAATAGTTTGATAAGGTATTTTTTCATTGGAATGCATAGAACAATAGGAGAAACTGTCAGTTCATGATCCATTCCTTTTCAGATTAGTTTCCTTGTGATCTGTGACCATTGTTAGTGAATTGGGTTCTTTATCTAATTTCAGTCCATATTTTGATTTCGATCAAAACCTCCAAATGGAATCTAACTTATTGAGAAGGACCAGTTTCTAACAACGATCATTCCTCTCTCGTAATCCAAATGCACCACCCTGCACTCAACAAATATATTGATGATTCTAACAATTAATAATGGGAATACAATTGCTCCTTTTCCTACTACCACCACTTTACCGTAAAACACATCTTGTACAGGTTCTTAAGGAACATTGAAAAAGGAATTTTAATTCTCAAATCAGCTAACGTTGACGTCCAATAACAAAGATAATCATGTTCACCACATGTGTTGTTTTCTTTGCATATGATGAGATAAAACAATAATACAGAGTTACCATAAAGCCATCAAATCATTCGTGAAACTTAACGTTGTTGGTGAGTCATCAGGAAGAATGTCATTGGACGCCTTATTATATTTTTAAATTACCGCGCCAATTCAAGTGTGCGTATGTGGGCAAGGAGTTTTGAGCTTGGAACGTTGTTGTTCGCAAAGTGATGCTGATTTTTGTTGCCACCTTCCAACAAGCTTCAACAATTACAAAAAATTTAAAATGAATCCAGAATAGTAGGTGTCCGTTACTTTGATTCGTTAACCTTCTTGCTTTTCGTGTTGTTATTTTCGTGGTCATAACGATTGATATTGTTGTTAATAACCACCAACTTTCACTTGCTTGATACGATGATGATTTTTAACTACTACTACTCTCTTAAATACAACAAATTAAATAATTGATGATGATTGGAAAATAGCGATTATTTGTTCAAGTTACTTTTGATTGGTATGTGTTTGATGATGAGGATGATAAATTTATTTACCATCAATATTATATTAAATAGGTGATAGCGGTGTTGGTAAAAGCTGTCTTCTCCTTCGTTTTGCTGTACGTATCTAGATTGATAATAATTTAAATATTTATACATTCTTCTACAGGACGATACCTACACTGACAGTTACATCAGTACTATTGGTGTCGACTTTAAGATTCGTACCATTGAATTAGATGGTAAAACCATAAAGTTGCAAATCTGGGACACGTAAGTTTTTCGGTTTAAATTCACAAGCTAAACAACAATAACAGTGCTGGTCAAGAACGATTCAGAACAATGTAAGTTATAATACTATATGATGAAAAGTTATTTACTTTTTAAATAGTGTATGTAATAATTAATTCAGTGTTGGAAATAACGTTTTTTCATCATTACCAATAATAATCATCAATATTCTTTAAACTTGTATTACGGATCCATACTATGATTCTATTTGCTAACTAACAAATAATAACAAACAAAACAACAATATCTTTGATCTATCTTTAAATAACAGACTTCAAGCTACTACAGAGGTGCTCACGGTATTATCATTGTCTATGATGTCACTGATCAAGATTCCTTCTCCAACGTCAAGCAATGGCTCAGTGAAATTGATCGTTATGCTTCCGACAATGTTAACAAGTTGTTGGTTGGTAACAAGTGTGATCTCACTTCCAAGAAGCAAGTTGATCGTAGCACTGCTGAAGAATTTGCTAAGAGTTTGAATATTCCATTCCTTGAAACTAGTGCCAAGATTTCAACCAATGTTGAACAAGCTTTCATGACTATGGCTGCTGAAATTAAGAATAGACTTGCCAGTCAACCAATTACTACACAACAACAACCATCCCTTGGAATTACTCCTGCCCCATCAAAGCCACAATCAAACGGTGGATGCTGTGGATAATTTCATTCTTTGGAGCAAAAACTTTTGTAGATCTATATGATTAAAGCCTGTACAGAGAGTTAAATATTCAATGAGGAATTCTTTTATTTCAACAAATAGTACATTTGGAATCATTCTTTTTGAGGAGGATTTTATCAACAATAGATGTTTCACTTTTTTGGAATGTTTCATCTTGCCAAGAATAGAGCGATTTCTTCTTTTGTCTATTGAACAGATTTCTGCTCTGTGAATCTTCTTGGGTAATGATCGTAATGTTAGCTGATTCACAATCCAGTTTGAAATTATCGCATATTTCCTTCCCCTTTTCATTTGTCATGATAACCATCCAATTTGGTGGTGAATACTTGTTGGGAGAATATGAAAATTCATAAGACTCTCCTTGCAGACCTAACATTTTCTTTTCTTCTGGAAGGTATTTGAATAAGAGATTCTCAACCACTGCTTTTGTTTCATTTCCATCGAACGTTTTCAGGTCTATCAGTTTTTCCTTAAATGTTTGAGGGAGAACTACCATTGTCGTGTTACCATGATGTTTGATTTCACAATTCTTTGCAAAGAACATGATAATATTCTCCTCCAATTGTTGATACACTGTTGAGGGATCATAGATTTGCAATCGTGCTGAGAATAAGGACAAGTCCACAATACCGAAATAGATGGAAATATTGGCCTTCTTGAGTGAGAAAGCTCTCCTAGGATCGTTTGCTTTAAATCTCTTTCCAAATAGAATAGTCTTTGAGGAGTTTCTCTGGAGAATTCCTTCATAAATATCAGATAATGAGAATAGATAGCCTCCAACTCTGTAATGTGTCTTTGAAAAGAAAATTACTTTGGAAATTTCCAATAATGGAAGGGATCGAACAGAGCAAACGGCATGTATGAGAAGTAAATTATACAAGTTCAAGAAGAATGCCAGTTTTTCCTCCTCAGAATCCTTAATTAAATCTAAATTAACATGATTCAATGAATAGGTCTCCAAAATAAAATGATCCCACATGCTAATGAATTCATCATTCAACTTTGTAAAATTCAAATCAATAACCTTCTTAGTATCTTGTTGAGCTATGGTGTAAAGCTCTTTCATGGATAAATGTTGTTGAAGGTGTTCCAGAATATTCTTTACAACTGTTAGTGGATGCTTAGTTTCTAAAAGTTGCAATTTCTTATTCATTTCAATGAGTCTCTGATCATCCTCAGAGGGTTGATTTAGGATAATGACCTTCTCCTTATTGTTGGCATTCAGTAATCTATTTCTGTGAAATGAATCATCACCCTGAGAAGAGAGAAACAATGCAAAACATTCATAATATAAATTATTTGTTGTGAATCTCCTGAATGGATCTTCTAAATTTCTTAAAAGTTCCAATTTGAGATCAATAAGTGAATTTCTCAATTGAGAGGCAAACTCTCTAATCATTTCAATTTGTTCATAATTCTCCAATGCTTGATCAAATTTAGCACTCACCACTTCAACCTGTGATAAAAAATCCAAAACTTTTCCCTTAACTTTTCCAGGTAAATTAATTTCATGTTCTGAATTTCTTTCCAAAAATCGTTTCCTAAATTTAATAGCCCTAGAAATCATTTCCCTAGATTCCAAAGTTTTCTGTACACTATAATTACTTCCACTTGCACTTCCAGATTGACTCATCGTATCACTATTCCATGAATTTCTAAAAGAATTTGAAAAACTTGCTCTAGAACTCGATCTGTCATACTTTTTATACAAGATATTCTCAAATGCAGACGAAAGATTCGTATTATAATCATTCAATTCTCCAAATTCATTCGTTTCAATCTTCCAAATCACCTTCTTCTCAGCATACTGTAAATAATCCAACAATGATTGCAATTCATAATAGCAGAGCAGATTTTCTGTTGTGAAATCCAAGGACATGAATGTTAGAAAATAACTGCTCGCCAATGGATCACTCAGTACGTGATGTAAATTAATTTGACCACTCTTGGACATTTCATCAATTTGATTTTTGAATTCTAATAAATTGATTTTAAGAAATTAAAATTATTAATTTGAATTATTTAGGAAAAGTACTTTTTATCAAGTCATCGATTTGTTGTTTTTCCTCTTTGAATCCATTGTTGTTTTCAGTTCCGATATTACTTTCGGTTTGTTTCATTTTTTTTGAAGATATTAATTTGGTATTATTTCAACCTGTGTCTATGCTTGATAATATATATGGAATATCAGGAGAACACATTTATCTTGAACAAGAAGCGTCGATGGTTTAGTGGTAGAATACGGCGTTGCCATCGCCGTGACCCGGGTTCAATTCCCGGTCGACGCATCCAAGAGATATCAATTTTTTTAGCTTTTCTACAAAGAGTCAAGCTTTCACTTTTTTACCATATCAACTATACATGCAATACTACAATATACTTAAATTTCTCATCGTCATATTTCATATTGATAGAGATAATAACCACCGATCCGACCTCGCTGTAGAATCTCTGATGATTATAGAAAATAGTAGGCATATCATATTGCCTCGGTGGTTGCATAATACTTGGCAACCAACTGATATGTTTAAACAACAGCAGTAAACTGCTTATTGTACATATATTTCGAACATGATGTCTCATAAGCATTACTCTTTGATTAATAGATATTTGTAAATAACTGACGTTTTATGCAGCTACGTTTGATATTTTTCAACTAGGTTCTTGTGAGCTTGTGGATGAACATAACAATCCTAACAAGTTCATAAGAATCTCATTAAAAAAAATGAAACAACTTCTACTCTGTCAGGACATCTTGTCATTAATTATAATGTTTGATGAGGATCCTTTCGAAATACTGATGTCATTCCGATCTGTTTGCAAGACTTGGCACGAATGGACAAATTCACATCATTTATTATTGGATTGTATTATTTCAGTATTACATAAAGGATGGTCAATTAGAAATGATTCCACAAACGAAACTTTTCAAGTCAATTTATTTAAATTACCATCATATCAAGATGAATATCATCCTGATATTTTCACACATGCTCTCAAGTATTATAAATTGGTAAAGAAACACATTGAACAATATACAGAACAATTGGAGCATCCAAATTCAAGTTGTGAATATGTTTATGCACCAACAAGAGTTGAAAACAAATTGGCTTTGGAAATGTCAAGTATTCTTACACCATTTTTATTTCTGAAAAAGGCAAGCACTGAATTTGGAAGTTATGATTTTCGATCAAATTTAGCAACTGTAGTGATTGCAAATGTTAAGGGAGAGGACAAGTTTGTGAGTTTAAAGATGTTAAATGACAGAGGTCAACCAGGACCATACTCGAATTATACTGTTTGTGAATTACTTGAATTCGAAACAGATTCTTCCAAGATTCAAAGTAATGACGAGTTGTTAAATGTTTTAATTAATCATTTGGGGACTACAAAATCCTGGAATAGGAAAAGAGTTTTGGAGGTGATGGAATTTATTGGATTGGAAGAGGAATTCCTTTCGAATAATGATTGTGTTAATGATTTCATCTATGTGGTAATGTATGAACTCATCTTTAAATCTATAGAAATATGGTATACAGAGCAATATCTTTTCAATTGTGGGGATATTTAAATATCAAGTCGGTGGTTAATTGAAAATTGTTAAATTAAGGAAATGAATGGCTACGGCCATATCACGATTCATGCACCTCATCCCGTCCGATTTGAGAAGTTAAGCATCGTCGAGCCACATCAGTACTGAGGTTGGAGACAACTTGGGAACCTGTGGTGCTGTAGTCCTCTTTTTCCTTCCTTATGTTTATTAGAGTTTCATCTATTTTAGCCATCATTAAAACAATGAAAGTGGAAGAGGAGCTGCAATATACCATCATGAAGAGCTACATGCTCTTCCTCCATCTCAATAATTTGATATTAAGGCGAGAGTATTCAATAACTTTCTTGAATCCATATTTATTTTTCACATTAAAGATACCACAATTTTATAATTGCACTTTTCACACATTCAAAGCCAATATCACAAACCTCACAAATGAAACTTGATAAAACCATTGACTGTACTTCTACAGGATCTTTTCTGTAGGAATACATAAACTCGACTTTTTTGAGTCAATCTGACCTTTGAGGTTAACCAAGATGAAGACTCTGTAGTCACATATCTTGAGCATGATATCGAACTGGAAACATGCTTCGTTGTAGGTTTCCTCGTTCATAGATGATTGCTGCATTCCTTACCAGCCATGGTTTGTGAATGGGGGATTTGTGAACATGCAGATTGGTACCTTAAACCTTTTATCAATTAATAGAAAATTATTACAACCAACCAACCAAATGCCCCCAATAGCACTAGTCATAACCATATATTGCAATGAATATCATTCATAAAAATTAAACATTTCTCAATCATCAATTTCACTCTTGGTCGAGCAGTGACTCGTTGCACGCAAATCATTTAATTTTTGAGATGGCATTTTGTTCTTAGAAACTTGAAACAACAGAATTTTGGAGAAAAAATGAGAGTGTCCAATCTTTGATTATTTTCTTGGTGGTTTTAAGAGATGAAACTTTGAAAATTGGTAATTAGCTAGAGTACTTATCATTCATCCTATGATGAAAAAAGTAAAACCTATATTCCAGATAGAGTCAAAAATTAATCTCGAGTGCCGGGAATTGAACCCGGGTCGCCAGAGTGACAGTCTGGAATGCTACCACTATACCACACCCGATTGCATTCAAGTAGAAATGATTCCTTAATTCGCCTTAGTATATAGTCATTTCTGCCATTAATTTATTATTAGAAAATTGACTTCCATTTCGAAGTGAAGAGGCTTCTTAAAAAAAGAATTATACCATAATGTTGTGAACCCACAAAACAATCTGAAGATAAGAGACATTCCAACCCATAACCGAATTTGAGGCATGTAGTGTAATTCTAACATCACGATCAGCTCATTACTCTATGAAGTTTTAATCTTTGCATCAAATCTGCTAAATTAACTTTTCAAATTTTAATGAAGAGGTCAGCAAATGTTTTTAAAGTTCCCAAAATGTTTTCAATGTTCATTTTCAAAATTTCTTATCTATTTTTAAATATAATGACGAAATTTTCATCATCATTACAAAAAGTATGATGTCAACAACTCCGAAATTCAATGATGAAGACACACGGTTTTCATTCATATAAAACCCATTGAACGATATTCTTGAAAAAAACAAGAATTTGCAAACAAGCAATTCAACTAACAATTCTAATAACTCAAACAAAATGGACTTTTTCAAAAAGATTGGTCAATTCTTCTCTGGATGGCTCAGAGGTTTATTCGAAAATAAGGAAGCCAAGATTCTATTCCTTGGTTTGGATGCAGCTGGTAAAACTTCAGCTCTATATAAGATTCAATTAGATGAAAATGTTAGCACTATTCCCACCATTGGTTTCAATGCTGAAGTGTTACAATATAAGAAGGTAACTTTCAGAGTGTTTGATATTGGTGGCCAGGATAAGATTAGAAAGTTATGGAGACACTATTATCAATCGACAAATGCTATCATTTTCATTGTCGATTCTAATGATACTGAGAGATTTAAAGAAGCTGCCGAAACCTTACGGGAAGTTATGCAGGATGATTTATTGAAAGATGCCAAGTTATTGGTGTGGGCTAATAAGCAAGATTTGCCAAGAGCTGCCAATGTTAAAGATATGGTCAATACTTTGAAATTACACGAGATTAAGCAAGAATGGTACATCCAACCATGTAGTGCCCTGTCTGGCAATGGATTATTCGAAGGTTTGGATTGGTTATCCAGTAAATTGTAAATAAACACTTTGATATCTCATATTTCAAACTTGTCAAATAGGATTTCATCATATTAGCCTCCAACCAATCTAAACACCATGACTAATTTAGAATTACTGTTAATTTCTAATTCTTGCAAAGTTTTTTCATCATCTTCCATTGACATCACTTTCGAATTGTGAATTATTCTAAATTCATTACCAATGTTCCACTCCTCAGCCACCCTCCAACGAATCATATTGAAAGTATTGTTAGGATCTGCAAAAAATCTCAATTCCTTTCCTGAGATTGATTTAATACGCAATTCTATAGAGTTGTCCAATGTGGAAAAGCTTGAAATTTCCTCATCCTTAAAAAGTACATTTCCAACAAACTGAAAGGCCTTTGGGGTTTGTTTCAGTGCAGCTAAATTAATTTCTCTATTATTCTTCAGTGAATATCCCACATATTCCAATAATATTCCACACTGGCTTACAATTTTCAACATGTATTCTCTATTATTTAACAAGTATTGATTTAAAACATATTTGATGGCTCTTGGATTACAATCAAGAGCAGCTCTACAAATTTCCTCATCCTGTCTAAAGTCCTCATCCATATCTTTTAATAGGACCCAATTATTCTTTACCTGAACTAATTCCTTGACAAAATTTCGATCTCTTCTCAATACCTTTCCAACATATTCACCACTCGCAAAAGCATCATTCGAAATTGCCTTCAAAACTAATTCTCTATCATTCCTCCAATTTTCATGAAGAATTTTCAATGCCTTTCCTTTATGTTGCTTGATCACAGCAAGAGCCACCTCTCTATCCAAACTAAAATCGAATGGTTTCAGACTCGGAATGAATGGAACGTTGCTATGTTTTATCTGGTTTAAAACCATCAATTTTGCATAGTGGTGCTTTAGTACTTGTTGAGATGTCTTCATCATTTCATTCCGAAGTATTTGTTGTAAATTAGTCATGAATTTATAATTTTCCTGATGGAAATCAGTGAGTGTAATTTTTACTGTTTCGTTCTGCATATGATGATCGTGTTTTATGACTTGATTTTTTTTGTTTTGTAATTGATTTAAACTTCAAATTCGAAATACAAAACGATCGTAACAGGTAAATTGAAAATTCACAAAATTGGTGTACAATGTGGGATTTCGTTTTAAAGGAAGTTGGTGGTTGATTGAAACTTGTTAAATTAAGGAAATGAATGGCTACGGCCATATCACGATTCATGCACCTCATCCCGTCCGATTTGAGAAGTTAAGCATCGTCGAGCCACATCAGTACTGAGGTTGGAGACAACTTGGGAACCTGTGGTGCTGTAGTCTTTTTCCTTTTACCACATTGAACGTTAACCTTTCTATTTAGAGACATGTTCATTACAACAATATTCAAATTGATTAATGATGCAAACAACTTACAATTCAATAAATATTTATTAAATGTTGAATATTCCCAATGCTAAAGCAATGTGAATAGACACATCTACACAACATTTTCCATGTCAATATTTACTTCATCCATTTGCATTAAATCGAAACTTGCCTTCTCCATTTCTTCTTGTGAATCTTCATAGACCTGAACTTCATCCGATTGAAAACCATAAATCTCAACAATTTGCTCATTGAACCATTGTTCATTGAAGAGGACTTTTGTTGGATAGCCATTCTCCTCAATTACCTTAATCATTTGATGGAAGAGAAACTCCAATTCGTTGTAGTATTGAGCAAAGTCAAGTTCACTAATGTATTCATCTTCAAGAATTGACATGCACTTGTCAAACTTTTCACTAATTGACATGTATAATGAATCATTGTCAAAGATGTCATGATAATTTTCTATAGCTTGATGAATGGTATGGAGCATGAGTTGTTTGTTACGTTTCAATCCTTCCAAAATGTCCAATGATTCATTAATGCGTTTGAATTTTGAAAAATTATTAGAAATGATGCATTTGATGAATTTCTTCTTAATCTTTCTGATTTGTTCGGTAATGAGAGAGTTGTCCAATACTTTGAAATGGCTTTCGGTGCTTTCAATTCTTTTGAAGAGCACATCTTCATAGCAATCAACTTTGATAGATCTGTTACTGGAGAGAAGGGTTCCAAAATTATCCTCTTTTTGAATGGTTTCGAATAGGATTTTTGTATTTGATGGAAAGAAAAAGGATAAAGCAAGCTTGAGTGCACCATATTTGGATGGTTGTGTGGAGATGGAATGATTAACAATGATTCTCTTCAATGAACACACAATTTCTGGTTCCTTCAAATCTTCCTTGGACAATGATTGCAAGAATGTTTCTGGAATAATCAATTCTTCACAATTAGGATAACACTTCCCCAATAAATCATTCAAGAAGGATCTCAATTCATTACATGAACCGATAGTATTACGAAGGATCAATTTCCTGACCTTTTCACTTGAATGATTCAATATGTTTTCTTGACTTGGATGTGAAACACACAGAGTTGGAATTGTGATGGATCTGTGAGGAAACTTGTGACTTTCATAATATTCAAGATTGGGAGCAATGGTGGAAATATCATAATTCTTTGGAGGTCTAATAAATAATAATCGAGTCAACTTGCTACCTAAATGTGAAATAAGTGACAAATCACTATTGTTGTAAATTATATTTGAGAATGATAATTCCTCAATATTGGAAGAAATCAAATCAAGATTATTGACAAGTGCAAATATTGGGTTATCAACTCCCTTAGGTTTCCCTTCATTTGTTAAGTTTCTAATGAATGACCATTCAAGGTCAAATGTCAACTTTTTCAAATAAGGACTAATTTTAAAAATTCTTTTTGAGAATCGAGATTCTGGGTAGATGAGCTGAAAGTTTTTGAACTTTAAATGTTGGATCTTACTGGTACTTGCGTTCATCAAGTCAACCAATTGTCTCTTTGTAATTGAAATTCCATTTAAGGTATTGTAGTTTTCCAGAAACCATGACATAAATTTTTTCACCTCAACACCAATCTTTTTTCCATCTCATCCATGTTGATCGATTAAAATCCATCTATTCAATCTGTTTTTTGATCAATCTATCAAACAATCGATCATGATTAATCAACAATTTCAATCATATTGAATAAAGACTTGATGTTATTTGAAAAGGCTCAACCTTCAGCTAATTATCAAAAGATGTTGTTTGATTTCTTATGATGTTTCAAAAAAAAGAACTTAAAACACAAAAAGTTGGTTTTCTAAGTGCTTAAAATCATGTTAGAAGCCAATCTCCTCCGATGTGGCATTTGAATATAAATTTCTTATAATCCTTTCTGAGCTCAGTGACAGAAGGTTGCTCCCAACCTTTTTCCACGAATATGTCAAGTGCTCACTCTTGATTTTAATTTGGGATGTGGATATTGCAATATTACATAAGAGTGTTGGTTCTTGATTAAATGATTGCTTACACAAGTTTGGACGTTGTTGCTCCTGAACATGTGGTTTTGTTCAAAGAGCATTTTATCAAGTTTGCTTTCATTCTCACCCTTTGTCATTAATTAAGGCACTCAATACTGGAAACCTTTTTTCAAGTGTTGTATTTTATCATGTCAAGTACTTGAGAAACTCATTTGATGTAGTAGAAGATCCACATTGTAAAGAAATTAAAACATTCAAACTTAATGAATCGTTCCGATGCCATCCCAGCTTGATATGGAATTCAGTAATACCAATAAGGTGATTTTCAAGGCACTCTGTACTGACATCTAACCAAGGGTTGATTTAAAATGAAAAAAGGAGCAATTTGGAGAAGCCATTTCGAAGCTTAGTGAAATAAGTAAGGGAGAATGAAATCTGTGACTCTAAAAAAATAATTGAAAAACCAAAAAACAACTCTCAAAAAGTCAAAAAGGCAAGAAAAAAATCAAACCTGAACTGGAAGAACAAAAGAAATCATCAAAATCAAAGTCTCAAGCTCAGTTCAATGAGGATTTCGAGATATCTGATGAAAACATTGATAGATCGATCGATTGATCGATCAATTAATTGATAAAATTCTATGTTTCATCCATTCAATCGATCATTTTCCATCTCGATCAATCATCGATGGGTAAAAAAAATCCATCGAAAAATTTATGTCATGGTTTCTCGAAAACTACAATAACTGTACTAAACTTTTCAATTGTGGACATGAATTTAAGTGAATATTCTGAAAATCTCACAACAAGTTCAGTGTCATGAATAAATGGTTCATTTTCCAACCAATCATGTAAAAATTCTAATTGACTATTATTGTTACAACACCAAACTCTTCTGTGCATGAGAATTTGCAAGCAAGCTTCTCTATTTACCAAATCAGGAAAATTAATCAAATACTTCATCAATTCAGCAAGGAATTCCTCATCACTATAGTTTGACATGATTTCCAGCACAATATCTGCACATCCTAATGTACTTTCCAATAGCTGTTTCATTTTCAATTTGTCCATTGCTTGTTTCATTTGTTGTTGAATTCCCTTCTTGTTGCCACGTGCGATGGTTGCAGCTACATTCAGATCGGTTGCAAATCTTGCCCATCCGTCTGGATCCATCAGCATGGCAGAGGGTGGAATGGCAATTCTTGGTTTCCTTGATGACTTTTTTGATATTTTGGCAGGCAGCATGTTTCTAATAATGTTTCTAATAATTGTTGTTGGTTTCTTTTTCTTTTAACTGAAGGCAAATAGTTGTGTTTGCGAATTTAAAGTTGTTTTAATCACGTTGTGAATTCCGATCTGGGCAAAAATGGACTAAATCATGTTTTGTGTGTGGAAACGAAAGATTTTGTTTGCTTTGACAAGGTTCAATGTTTTCTTGTGACACCTGGAAGTGGCACTCTGAAGTTTACGTAAATTGATTGATTTTGTTTGAAACAGTGGTTATGATGATGCAACTTCATGTTCTTTTTCCATAAACACCAATTAGAAAACTTTTGAGAAAATAGGAATTGAAAAAAGGGAAGTTTGCCTCCAACTTACTTTGTCAAGACAAAAATTTACAACAGTTCTGGATTATTTGCTCAAATACAAGTGGATATAAATACCGAGTTGAAGGAAATTCTTAAAAACCATGGTATTACGATCTTGAAGAAGAGCCATCATGGAACTATTGAAAATGCTCTTTCCACCTCAATGATTTAATGAAAATAACATTCAATTATTTTCTTGAATCCTATTTATATATTTTTCACACATTAAATGTACCACAATTTTCTAATTGCACTTTTCACACATTCAAAGATATTATGCTCAAGATATGTGACTACAGAGTCTTCATCTTGGTTAACCTCAAAGGTCAGATTGACTCAAAAAAGTCGAGTTTATGTATTCCTACAGAAAAGATCCTGTAGAAGTACAGTCAATGGTTTTATCAAGTTTCATTTGTGAGGTTAGAGAAATTGGCTTTGATATCGAACATGCAGATTGGTACCTTATACTTTTTTCAATTAATAGAAAATAAAATTAACTAGAGAAACGATCAAACCTTTCCTTATACCAATTCACAATTCTGTAGATTGTGTATTAATCAGGTTTCACAATTCTAATGATCATCAAGCACTATAACAAAATTCATTGCACTATATTGAATTACATTAATACTTGCCAGGTAAGGTTGTTGGTAAATCAAGTTCAATGCAATACAATATTTGAAGACTCAAATTCGAAATTTGAAGGTTTATTGATCAACCACAAGTTTCTCTTTCTAAATAGATAAAATTCAAAGGTGATAAATATATGGTCACGTTGCAAGTTTTTCTAAACAATAACTTACTGAACCAACAATCAATAGATTAGTTGCCTTCACTGTTCATACAGTCAAAGACTGTAGCGGGATAGTCGCCATATTCCTGGCAGGCTTCCCGTCCAAAATTAACAATTGAAATAATTTCTCAGACAATTTATGAATTGGAAAGAAATTGAAATCACTAGAGGTTTATTGTAAACTGCACACACCAAAAATATGAAAAATTTTTGTTGACTGAAAAAAGTTCAACGCTGCGCAAGATGTTAAAAGACAGAAATAGTGGTATACGAAATTGATTATCTGCGCTCAACCGGCCAACATGGATGAGATCCAGGGTTTATGAGGGGATTTTCAAGTGTCAAAGCGACCCGTGGGTGTTTGTCTGTTTCAATTTACTACCTTTATTACTGAGAGGAAAGAATGAGGAGTAATACAGCAAAATTCAAAGTTTCGAAACAATTGCCGTATTCAATACTTTGTTTGTGGTAAGGTATCATTTTCAATCCATTATGAATTTGTCCAACATTGTTAATTGCCCATTCGGGTTAAAGACAGATTGGCTGTTTATCATTAGACTTTTAAGGTAATTGATGGCTACGGCCATATCACGATGAATACACCTCATCCCGTCCGATTTGAGAAGTTAAGCATCGTCGAGCCACATCAGTACTGAGGTTGGAGACAACTTGGGAACCTGTGGTGCTGTAGTCTTTTTCATTCTTCTATTTTATTAAGCGTTTCATAATTATTACTATTTCAATTCCAAATGTTTTATTTTGAAAGTATTATTGGGTCTATATTTTTTTTGTGGAAACCATAAAACTAAACCTTAGTATCTACAATACTGAATAGTAAATATTTGTTCCTTGTTCAATCCTTCTCATATTGAGGTAAACAGACAAAAAAAATGAAACATGGCTTTCTTACATGCAACCTAGCACTTATTATCGATGAAACCGATAATGATGAACCAAAAAATCCGATTTTAAAGGAAATGGCTGAAGATAAGGGATTGCACTTTAGTGTGGAGTGTCTGGATGGTTCTGCTATTCTTCATGTACAGCTAGTAACAAGGAAGAGAGAAGAGAATTACATTTGCACCTTAATTTACGAATATTTGTTATCTGTTTTGGTGTTCGATTGGGTGAAAGGAATTAAAATTGCTTCTCTTTCTTTTTCAAAACATGAACCAAAAGAATGTGCTAAATTTCCTTCAGTTAGAAAGAGTTATGAAAAAGAAAAATGTTGCACTGTTGATGATCATTCGCTTTCGGATAATGGAAAATCTGGTAGTGTTGCTTCAACTGAAGAAACTCCTTGTGACGAGTCTAAGGGTGGTATTGCTGTTAATGGCCTTATTTCAAGTGAAGAAAATAATCTTAATGAAGAGTTTGAGTATTTCTCCGCAGAGGATGATTTTAGTTCCAAACTTCAACGAGTCAAACCAATATTCGACTCCAAAATAATGAAGGAGAACATCTATTTTGCACTACTTTATTACAAGCCACCAGAGAGCACTGATTCACACATTTCCACAGAATCCTGTGTTTCGAATAGATCTCCTAATACCAATTGTACAGAATTCTCTACTACTGAGCAACAAAGTGTTAACAATTCAACATCCCCAACAAGAATGTTATCTTCACATAATCTCTCCTCTGCATCAACTTCAAGTAGTGGTGGCAACTATGCTCCAACAAAGGGACAGAATGTTCTCCAACGTTCAAAGGCCATTCTCTCAGATGTTACCAATTTTAATTATTTTGACAAGTTCAAGAATGCTGTATATGAGGGAAAGAGTAAGGCACAAACATCTAGTGGCTCTACTACAAGTAAGAAAGTGGGAGGTAGTACTAAGAAGGGAAGAAAACATTGAATAAATATGTGTCAACGTTTTAATGCAAGCTCAATAGAATATGGCTCAATTGCAACATGTTGAATGTAATGATCAAATATTGGGCTTGAGTTTACAATAGATTATCTGTTCCGAAGTAGCAAGTTCGAAATGCATCAATACAACAAACAAAAAAACCGAATGAAACGATCCTTTGATGATTGTGCTTCGGAGGTACCACCAACATCACAACCATCACAGCATTATGATTCTGATGGAAGGTTGATGATGATGACTTCATCTCTACCCAATCATAATCACAATAACAACAATAATAATAATAGTAATAGTAATTTTAATAGTAGTGCATTGATGGATAATGATCATCATACAACATTGATAGAAACTACTCCGATGAGTAACAATGACAATTATATGATTGATAATAATAATAACAATATGAAGAAAATTAAGAAGAATTCATCACTGTCCTATTTTCATAATTTTAATGGTCATCATAATAGTCAGTATCAAACAACATCAACATTGATAACTATGAATGGTTGTTCGGGAATGAAAACAAGCCAGTCAGAGTTTGAATTGATTGGATGCATTGGAAGTTATGGTTCTCAGAATGGTCAATTCAAGAATCCATCTGATGTGGCTATTGATTTCAAAAATCAATTAATATTTGTTGTGGATACAGATAATAGACGTATTCAGGTTTTTGATGAGTCAACTCTGACATTCAAGTACATGTTTACGACACCATTCAAACCAAATGCAGTGACAGTTCATTGGGATCACACTTTAATTATTAGTTTCACTCGAGATTCATTGATTTGTAAATATGATTTTAATGGAAATGAGATATGGAGATGGGGAGGAGTTACAACAAAGAATGTAATGGATTCTCCAACAGGTGTTGTGGTTGACTATGAGGGAAATATCTATGTTTGTGATTGGTTTAAACATAGAATTGTAGTTTTTTCTCCAGGTGGTGAATTACTGAAATCGATAGGATCTATGGGAAAGGAATATGGTCAATTCTCATTCCCAAGAGATATTGACATTGACAGTGCTGGGAATATCATTATTTCTGACAGTGGAAATAATCGCATACAGATACTGAAATCTAATGGAGAATTTATAAGTAGTTTTGGAAGTATTGGAAATGATAAGGGAGAATTTCAAGCACCAAACTCTGTTTTTGTGGACAAGTCAACTGGTGATATATTTCTTACAGAGTGGGATTCACATAGAATTTCAAAATTTCATCCTAGCAATCCCTTTTCTGGTTCTACTTGCATTGGTAGCTTTGGAAACCATGAAAATTCACTGAAATATCCTTCTGGAATTGCATTCTGCTACGGGTCATCTCGTTTGTTTATTGTTGATACTGGAAATAATAGAATCAAGGTTTACAGAGTTACATGATATATTTCTATCAATTTTCAATTTCAAAATCATAAGGACAATGCAAATCAAAATGGAGAGAAATGTAAAAGAGTATTATCACTCGTACTATATGAAACTGCTTCGAGAGCTTACCTCTACCGATGCCATGTGTAGATAGATTGTAATCAAAAATAAACTATTCTTCTGGTGTAACATAACTTTTTTGAGTGGTTACAAAAGAAATAAAATGAAAAAGATAATTTATTAAGCAGTTAGTTCAATATCTCTTGGACCTGGGCTTGGTCTTTTCTTCTTCTTCTTGATCATACAACAAATACATATCAATAACACAATAGGTATTATGGCCAGAACAAAAATGATGTATTACAAGTTGGAATCATTTTGATTAACACCAACAGAAATGGAGTGATAATAACAGAAATGTTAGTTTTGAATATCATTAACATTAGATGAAACTGAAGCAACTGAAACTGTACCCATTTGAGACACATTCAAAGCAGCAATGGCTTCACTAACGGACAGTAACAGTAACAAGAGTTGAAGTTTCAGAGGAGGCCGAAAGAGAATCATAAATAATTGTCTTGATTTCAATTTAACCAGCTGGTAATTGAGAAGTGATTGATTTCTTTTCAGTTGAATCTCCTACCACTCTGTATTTGAATTCATACTTCACAGGAAGTTGAGTATCATACCAACCATTACCACACTTGATTTGGAAATCGTTTTGCAAAGCAACACCTGTAGCAGGAGAAACTTCCATTGTGTTGTTACCAAAACTCAAACAATTGCTGGAATCACAAGCTAAACAAAATTATAACCTAAATGTTATATTGGAAAATATATTGCATTCAATTTTGAAATTCCATATGATTGTCCACCCTTACAAGCAAAATTATCCACCGAAAAAATGTGCACTGACTTTTTAGGATATCTTGACATCTTTTCTCCTATTAAACTCCGAAACAAGGACTTTGAAGGACTTTCCAATAAAACAACCAACAACACAAAATCAGAAATAGTATTCAATAAAAAAATGAAGTTTCTTCCACTCGTAACAGCACTCCTTCTCGTGCTTGGTTTGGCATCAACAATTCAAAGCTCAATAATTCAGAAACGAACATCTTTCGGAATGGAAGGTGGCTGTTCCTCAAGAATTGCATTCGAAGAATATCAGAACACAACTAATTGCACACCTCAACCCTGTCATATGTTGAATCTCGCTGCAGAACAATTTGACTGTGTAGATCATTTTCCTTCTTTATTTCCTCGAAATAGTGTTCTTTTTATTGAACATGCCAATAACTCGTGTGATGATCCGAAAATTGTGTCACTCATCAATATTAAGTTTGGTGTTTGCTTTAAACATGGAAGTAGTATTCTGAGTAAATATGGATTGAGTGGTGCCTATATCAATTTTAAGGATTGCAAAACAATTGAAACAGTTATGGATGCATACAATTTTGGATGCTCCCATGGTTTTAATGAAACAATTACCAAATCATGTTCAAATGGAGTTTCTTTCAAGTGTTTCTAAATAAAAACAAGCGAATTGGTTCCACCAAGAAGGCAAATTCAAACAAATTCTCTATTTACCTTTCTTGTTTATTTACCTTTCTTGTTGGACAATGGAATCACCTCAATGAGTTTGATATTTCCAATAACAATATCTGATTGATTTGTACTTCTTTGCACAATGGTCAAAGATACTATTGTTATTACAGCAGTTTCAAATAAACCCCTCCTTGTGGATTAGGGTGTGATTCACCAACCCAGTGCCTTTATACTACAGTCAATTTAAAGATTTAGATTATCATCCGTAGTGGCCCTTCTTGATCAGGAAATTGATGTCGATTCCAAGTGTTCAAAATATGGTGGAGCTGATTGTAATACATGCCTAGACGGATACACCAACCCTAATTGCATTCCAGTTTGTTTTGGATATGCTGCTAATAATGCATCGGTTTGCTCTGGACATGGTAATTGCACTTGTGGGAAACTATATATTGGCTCAACATGTTCAACATTCGTAACTCAATAACTACTTTTAACATTCTCTGGCGAATCATTGTTCTCCATAGATTATTGATCTTAAATTATCTTTAACAAAACCAACAAGAATTCATTTTCTGTTTATTTCAAATTATTTATTTGAAAAGAAATAACTCCTTGCAGAACAATACCCTAATACATTAGCGATGGAAACTTTTCTGCCTTTTCAAAGTTGTTTCTTCCAATAATTGTCATCCACACAATTGTTGTCCTCAATCATTAAACCTTTTGACATGGTTTCAATAACTTTTATTATAGCGTTAATGAGGTAGCTTAGGAAGCAATGCTTGAATAAATAATTATTGTGGTGTGAGGATGATCCATTTTAAGCTTATGCAAAGATTCAATCGTCTTACTTTCTTTAATTTGATAATATCACAGCTGGTGTAGCCATAAAAGTACTGAAAAAGTAAATACCATTCGTGTGATTGAATCTAAAAATAAAATCACAATTTAAAAAAAAAAATATGCTCTCCTCATCATTTAATAACATGGAGCGTATGCTTGATGATAATCATAATAACCTGATACAAACAGGAGATATGATCACTATTCATGTGGACAATAACATATCAAAACCAGCAACATCAACAGAAGGACCTTCGGGAAGTTGTGAGTATTTGACTGGTAAATTTTCAAAGAGGGCTACTACACCTTCGTACTACCATCTATTGTACAATGATGCTCCAGTCTGTCCACCCGACTTTATTATCAATATTAAATTAATAGATATGAATATGACTACTGTATCTATCAAGGTACACAAAGTATTTTTGGCTTTGGAATCATTGTATTTTAGAACTTTGCTCAATTCGGAATTTACAGAGAGTACTAATTCCGTTGTAGAATTTGAATTAACTTCTGTAGAAAAGGATATATTCGAGCAAATTATTTTGAGATATATTTATGGTGAGAGAACTTTGGATATTGACAAAGGCTTACCATATGCCTGTACATTATGTCTTGCTCACTATTTGCAAATTTCTCCTCTGGAATGCCAACTTTTGCAACAAATGACAAAAACATCAAAGTATACCGAACAACATTTATTGTATTATTCACAACTTCGTGATCACTCCATGTTGGCTGTTAATTCTTCCTTCCTTTCACAATCACTGACTGCTTTCGGAAAAGACATTTCAAAGAAACGTGATGAAGTTATGAATTTACCAGTGGAATTTTTCTTGTGGCTTGTTTCGTTGGACAATCTGAACGTTAGCAATGAGGATGAAGTTTTTGATCTCATTCAAGAGTACATTATCAGAAATGAAAAGTCCATCAGACAAAATAATCCAGAAGGATTTGATCAAAAACCTGATATTATTGAACAAGTTTGGTCAAATGTGAGAGTTTGCTTCCTTTCCGAAACCAAATTGTTGAGCTTTATGGATCAACCATCTATTTCTACAGATCTCAAAATATCAATGCTGAGAAAGAAGACAGTGTACAGCATCTATAAGGACAGATACAAGAAGGTACTCGCCACTAAACAACAAGCAAGTACTGAAACTACTGCTGGAAATGCAAGCATGTCTGTCGAAACTAACAGTGGAACTAACAATGAGAATACTGTAGTCAAGAAGGAACCTGTACCAGCAACAAACGCTACACCTACACCAAGTGCTACCATCATTGCTAACGAGCTTATGATCAATTTGGATGATCCTCAATTCATTAAGAGAGGAAACATTTTGGAACATTTAATTACTGGAAGTAAGGGTGTCATTCAAATTTGGGATGTCAATACTACCGAATGCCTTTCAACTTTCCCAACAGATTCCTTTGTGAGATGTCTTGCTCTGTACGAACGTCATTACTTGTTCAGTGGTGGACACGATAAGAAGATTAAAAAGTGGAACTTGAGAACAAACGAATGTGAATTAGTACTCAAAGGTCACCATGATTATGTTCTCTCATTTGCCCTTGTAGATGATTGTTTGTATAGTGCTGGTGGTGTTGGAGATAGTACTGTTAAAAAGTGGAACTTGAAATCTAATCAATTGGAGGCATCTTTGGAGGGACATCAAAAGGCAGTTCTCAGTCTTATAACTTATGGAGACATGTTTGTATTTTCTGGAGGTGAAGATTCTACAATTAGAAAATGGAATGTAAGAACAAACAAATGCGAACTAACAATTCAAGCATCTGTTCATGGTGATGACAAACTTTGGTGCCTTGCCACCTTTGGAGATTCCTTATTTGCAGGTGGATCCAAAGGAACTATTTATCAATTCAATGTAAATGACGGTAGACTTGAGAGAGAATGGTCAGCTCACGAAAATATTGTCTGGTGTTTGCTTGTACATGAAGATTATCTATTCTCTGGCTCAAAGGACAAATGTGTCAAGAGATGGAATCTCAATACACCAAACACTGACATGGAAGGAGCCGATCCAACCAATACGCCCTATGTTTGTGAGGCCATCATGAGAGAACATACTGATTCTGTAAGAAGTCTCAATGTCTGTAATAATTACTTATTCAGTGGAGGTGGTGACGAAAAGATCATCAAATGGTCTCTTCTCACAAACCAGAAGGAAGCTGTGGTCACGGCAGCTGAATATATTTGTTCTGCTCTGTTGGCTTAATGTGCTATAATTCATTCAATGGCGACTCACTTTTATGTTTTGAGATTTATGGCTAGTTTGAATGGCCACATGTGGTTCTATAATAAACGCGCAAAAGTATCTCTTATTCGGAAAGGGTTGATTCTTCTGTAATTCAATTGAACCGACAACCAAATTCTTTACAGTCTGCTCAAACCGGTACTCACAATACCAGAAAGTCTTCCTTGTTCCCTCCAGTTACCACCTAACAGCACTTATTAAACCTTGGGGTTCACTGAAAAACAAATTAGAAAAAAACAAGACAATTCAATCATTAGCAACACTCTCAATCCAGCAACATGTCCACTGAATCAATAATGAACAATTCGTCTCCATCAATGAATAATAGCGCTTGTGGTGGTACAGGAAGACTCAGATCAAGAACCTTCTCTCATAGACCATCACTAGTATTTGCTAACAACATTAATCAAACAACAAACAGCAACAACACTGCTTCTTTGAATATTAGAGAAAATAACAACAATGGCTCACCTCTCTCATCAGAATCAATTAGAAAAAGAAGTAAGAGCGCAATAGGGGTTGGAGGACTCTATGCACAACTCACACTGAGCTCACACTTCCTTTTAGATAAATACGAAGAAGATTTGAGTGATAAACTGAATAAGATTGAATCTAGCAATTTGTCCATCAAGAATTTGTTCAATCACAAGCGAAGATTATCAGCTTACTCTAATCAAAGACCAACAATAGAAATTACAATGTAATCCAATACAACCAAAACATATAGCCACGCGAGTCAATCCATTAAAAATTAATCTTTGTACAAAACAAACTACAAGTATCAAATCCTCAATTTCCTCATTTTGCAAGAATTCAAAATAAATAAAAATTTAAAAAAAATTGAAAGAGTTTGATGCTTCCTTCATCATCCACAAATCAACGCGGAAGAAACTCTGATGATCATCGGAATATGAAAGGAGGAGGCTCATCAGCAACCTCATCAAATACTAGTAATAATAATGCGTCTGTCTGCAAATTAAAGTTTAAAAAACCTAATGCTAATCCTTCTTCATCATCATTGGAAAAATCAAACTCTTCTGTACATGTAAATATGGATGATTTATTGAAGAAATTAAACGAGGAACAACGAAGAGCTGTTTGTTCCAATAATGATCAAGTGATTGTTATGGCTGGTCCAGGAACAGGTTTGTTTTTATTGGATATTGTTGTGATTTTTAAAATTCGAAAGGAAAAACCTCGGTTATTACCTATAGGTAGGTGACAATAATTAGTTTGGAATTTTAATAGTATTTGTTTCGGATAGGATCTTTTATCTTGTACATCAATTGAAAATTAATCCAAAGAATATTTGTGCATTGACCTTCTCAAGACAAGCAGTATGTTTATGATATTTAGTGATAATTTATATTTCCAATATATTCAGGCAAAGGAAATGAAGCAAAGATCTATGGCTTTGGATGATAATTTAAAGAATGTGACATTTTCTACATTCCATGCCAAAGGTTTATCATTGTTGAAACAGTATAAATTAGTGAGGAAATTTAAAATTGCAGACGAAAGGACGATTATGTCAATAATTTCAAGAATATTAGGTAAGTTTTCAAATCATACATTCCATCACATCATTAGAGGGACTAGAAATTAGTGAGCAATGCACACCAGCAGAAATGAAAGATGCATTAGCTTTTGTTAAGAATGCAGGTATTACACCTGAAACAGTGTCAAAATTGAAAAATAAGGACATTAATGTTCCTCTCAGTTTCTTTGTACCATTCTACAAAGAATATGAAGAGACACTCGAAAGAGAAGAAATACTAACACACGAAGATTTAATTTTCAAAGTAGTCAAAGCTTTAAAACAAAATCAATCCATCCTTAAAGATGCTTCCCAAAAAATTCAATATCTCCTTGTTGATGAATATCAAGACACTAATGATTTGCAATACGAGTTTACAAAATTATTGATACAGCACCATAAGAAAATATTTTGTGTTGGTGATTCGTAAGTAGTAATATTTTACAATATGATTGAGATTTGAATTTTTAGAAAGCAAGCAATTTTTGGTTGGAGATTTTCTAATGTACAGAACTTTGTAAATTTAACGAGTGATTTCCCAAATGCAGAAACAATTATTCTAAAACAAAACTATAGAAGTACTAGTAATATTTTGGATGCCAGTTTTGACATGTTGTTGAACGCAAAGGATGAAAAACCAAGTGGTGAAAAGAAAGATATCAAATCAATTATTTTGGACGATTCAAAGTCCAGATTGCTTTCTCAGAAGGGTAGTGGCGCTACTGTTACTCTAAAAGAATTTCTCACTCACACAGAGCAGCTAAATTTTGTTGTGGAGAGTATCAAAAATCATGTAGAAAAGAATGGAGGAAGATATGGCGATTTTGCAATTCTTGCTCGTGTAAATAATTTACTTCGACCCTATGAAGCTGAATTTGAGAAACACAAAATACCTTGTGAGTCCAATAAGAGTGGATTTACCAATGCAGCTTGGGTTCAAGTCATGTTGAGCTACTTGGAGACTATTGACTCCATTTCTAGGAATAGCGTGAATGGAACAGCCTTCAGAAAGATTGTAAATATACCAGATAGACGAATTTTCACCGAGACTGGTACTGCTGTTGTTGATTGCCTCATGAATGGAATTAAACTTGCTGACCTTATAACAATGATAGAAAAGAAACAAAGAATTATGAACTTGAAGATTGGAAAACAGATAACATTTTTAATTTCTATGGATAGAGAGGAGCATGCCTCAGTGTTGGGATTATTGAGACAAATACAAGAAATGTCAAATTTAATTAATGGAAATACTGGCTGTATAAAAGCAGTAATTCAATACATTACAGAATTTGTAGGTTTTGAGGAATATATGAGAGTGCACTACAAACCTTTTGAGAAATGTTGGAAAGATATTGAAGAACTAATGACAATGTCTGAAAAATCAGATAATTTACAAACCTATTTACAAGAAGTGAACATGATAGAGGAAGGATCAAGAACAGGGGCTGGGGTTGCCTTGATGACAATGCACTCTTCGAAAGGTCTAGAATTTGAACATGTATTTCTTACAGATTTAATTGATGGAGTTTCTCCGCACTATAAATCAAAAGGATCTTCAAGGGAAGAGGATGAGGAAAAGAGACTACTATTCGTTGCCATGACAAGAGCCAGATCCAAGATGTATCTCATGACCACTAAGACAAAACAAAATAATGAGATGATTGAACTAGTGGAACCAACACCTTGGTTAAAGACTCTTCGATTTAAACAATATGTTGACTACCAACCAATTCCAAGAAAGGTAGATAGAGAAATAGAAGAAGCTGCTGATATAGCAATCTTTTTGAAAAAACATTTGGAATCTATAGCTCCCAAACCTAGTGCCATTGCTAAAGTGGAAGAGGACTTCAATCTGGAAGATATTGACATTTCTCAAAATCAAACAAGTTCCTCCTCTTCTACAGCACCAATGTTCATGTCTGCTACGAGCTATATGGAAAGTGATATGTATGAGAATGATGAATTTAAACTGATTGAGGAGGATGAAGAGGAGGTGATATCAAAACCAATTGTTGTGACACCTTCAGTTAAACCAATTATTCAAACTAAAGATACACAAAGCAAGGCAACAGAGGATGTGTTCGAGTTAGAGGAAGACTCTAATGATGAGTTGGATATTGATTTGGATGATATTATGGATTCCCAAATCAATCAAGATGTTGTTGCAAAGACTGACTCGCAACAAATAGAAATATTTGAGGATGAGTTTCAATTTATTGATGAAGAGTCATTTGAAAGTGACAACAAAAAGCGAAAATTATAGTCACATTCGTTTCATGTAAATTGATATTTCTATGATTTGAATATTCAAACCATCTGTAATCCTTTCTTCTCCTATTTTGGTGTAAAATATTCCAATGCACTCACTTAATAAACTTGGAGTCCTCTCTCTTCGAAGAAATCTAAAATTGATGCCACACTTGTGCATTCTGAAAACTCTATAACATCTGCAGATAAAAATTGATGGTGAGAATAGAGCATAAACATAATATGATGTTGTAAAATATGGAACGGAACTCCTCCTATTTGAATAGCTATTTGTAAATATCTTTGAATACACTCAAAAGGTACATAATCATATCCACTGAATAATGCTGGATTAGATAATAATCCACGAGCACTCATTACACCATCACATCCTGTCTCTTTAGCAAAACGATCTGAATCTCCCAAAGTAAAAATATCACCATTATGCATTACTGGTACGTTTAGGATTTGTTTGATTGTTTTAGGTCCATCTGGATTGACTTTGGTATTCTTTGTTCTTTGTTTATGTGTTCTTCCGTGTACAGTAACCCAAGATGCTCCAGCCATTTCAATTTGTCTTGCAAGCTCTATTGTTTTTCTAAATTCAAGTGTATCATCCTCAGGATGCAATCTTATTTTCACACCAATTGGTCTACTCATTCCAGAAATGAATTTGTTATTGGCCTCATGAACCATATCAAAAATCTTTTGAGGTTTAGTCACCAAAGCAGCTCCCAAACTTTCTTTCATCACATAAGGTTGTGGGCATCCACAATTCAAATCAATTCCATCACAATAAGGTGCTGCCAATTGACAAGCTAAACTAAAATCAGTAGGATTATTAGCAGCAAATTGAACCACAAGAGGGCTATCATAATAATGTGTTGTAAAATCCGAATCCCTGGCTTTTTGTGATTTATGAAAACAATCCGACATTATCATTGGTGTATAAACAACATCACATCCATACTCTCTACACAACAATCGAAAGGCTAATTTACTATAACGAACCATTGGTGCTTGTACTTTTAAATAGGTTCCCTTCTCCTTAGCCTCCTTGAACATATTCATCAACGAATGTCGTGGTTTTAATTCATCAATACTAAAGCCTTCCGGTAAATTTTCTCCAACTCTTAATATATTATTATTAATATTATTATTATTATTATTACTATCATCATCATTTAAATTATTCTTATTAATAAAAGTATAGTTATTATTAAAATTGGTTGGAAGATGAACACAATTAGTTTCATTAACTAATGATGAAGGTCCTTCGGAATAATCAAAATCGTTTCTGTCTAATTGGAAAGCACCCAAATCGATGCGGAGGGCGTTATTATGACAGAATTGTGTCTCGGAAATGAATGAATTTTCGTCATCCTGTGTTGGTTGTTGAAGCATTTTTTTTTGTGCATGAATGGAATTGCACGCCGTTACAACATTTATTTAATTTAAAAAATATTTAAAAATATTTATGAAACGAATAAAACAAAAGGACAAGAAGAGAAAGTTTCTTGATCACTTCGCTTCCAATCATATCCAACCAAGTAAATATCTACTAATCAGTCCAGGTGATGATGAAAATATTAGCAAGGCACTTCCGAAGCCTTCAATTGATGATGAAGAAGAAATTCATCATTTTCCAATAGAGCAATATACTGCTCAGCACACCCATCACGGGAGATCATTACTAGATATTGGTTCCGATTGTCTCTTGGAAATTATCAAATTTCTCGAATTAGATAATAATTATTCTTCATATATGAGAGTTTGCAAAAGTTTCTCCAGATTGCTAATTCCCCTCTTTTTGAATCAAACACGTATAATTTATGAAACCAAGGAACATTTGAAGAGTTTGAGAGAGCACATCATTGATAATGACTATAATAATGATGATGGTAGAGATGGATTGTTTTCTGAATGTGCCACTTGGAAAGTTTCATTGTGTCGTAATGATGATGATGAGGATGAACAGTGGTCTGAGGTTGGAAATGAAGATGAGGAACAGTGGTCTGATGATGAGGATGTTTTGGAGGTTAATGATTGTACTTTTCAGAGGAAATTAATACCCTTTGGAAGTCCTTTGTGTAGGGAAACTATTAAGGATCAGTTTTGGCTAGTTCAGGATAAGATTGACTTGCAGAGTTATAAGAAACTTGTGGAAAAGGAGCTTAAACTTAACGAGAAGGAACAAGGACTGTATGAAATTAATCCATTTGTGTTTCAGGAAAAGATTGATAGAGAGAAAGGAATGATAGAGTCGTATATTAATGATGTTCAAGAATCTATCCATGTTGATTGTGGAAATCCTATTTGGCTATCTTATGATGATCCAATATTTACAGATGATGAGAGATTTAACATTTGTCAAATAGAATATCAGCACATTGCCTTTCATGCATTGAGAAGTGGTATTTCAAGATTGTCTAAACAAGGAGGTGTATTGCTTTACGAACCAGCTATAATGGAGGATATGTTCTATCAATTGAAAAAGTTTATATATTTGATTATTAAGGATGCTTACGAAACTAAATTTCCCAACAAGACAGAAGAATTGCAGTTTGAAGAATCTCTGGAGCAGTACTCTAGGTATTGTATAGATCCCAACGACAAAAGTCTTCCTTGTTTTGATGATAATTTGGATACGGATAAGAAATTAAGCGAAAATGATATAATCGCTTCATTTAAGAAAATGACAGGTAAATCATTTTTATTTGGAAAGGAAAACGATCCCTATGACTTGAATGAATATCAAGTTACTAAGCCAGAAGAGCAAGAGCAAAATATTGTCGCTGAGGATGATTCTACAAGTGATTATTCGAGTGAGGATGATTCTGAAGAGGAGCAAGTTAATTCAGATTTTGAAATTTTACAATTTCCAAAACCAATAGATGCGGAAAACTTTATCGATGATTCCAATATTTTCAATTTTGACTTGGAAAATCTTGGAGATTCACTTCCTGAACTGTTAATGAAAGTTTCCATTCGTGTTCATGAAGAAGTTTATGGAAAGGAGAGAGCTCACATAGAAAAGTTATACTTGCAGAATTGGTATGGAAATGGTGATTTGTTTTTTATGAACTGTTCAAAGCAATTGGATAATCCACAACCTATTGTAGAAGAATCTCAACCTGAGGAATTAGAAAGTATTGATAATTCTGAAATAGTGGATTCTTCGTTGTACATAGCTGAGAATAAGCAAATTGAAATTGACAAGAAAGAGGACTTGGAGTATTTTGGATATTCTCTTTATGAAGATGACTTTGAAGAATTACCAATTCTGGAGGATGAAGATTCGGATTTGGAATTACAACAATCTACAGAGGAGGAATCTCTTCGATATCAATTAAGAAGAATGCTTAGAGAGCAATCATACGAGTGTATTGTCAATTATTTCGAGAAGAGGTAAAAAATTGTTACCACTTTCGAATAATTATTTAATGCAAATTAAAATAATAATTACGTAAAAAAATGAAACGATCTCATCACGAAAAAACGAATTCGGAAGATGATGATCAACCGGAAGAAGTCAACAACAGTAAAAAACAAGCTATTGATCAAAACTCGGATTCGTATTATAGTATTGGTATGAAATATTTGGATGGAGTCGAAGTTGAAAAAGATGAAGTCAAAGCCTTTGAATGGTTTATGAAAGGAGCTGAACAAGGATGTATTGAATCACAGAATAGAGTTGGTTTGCTTTATCATAAAGGAATGGGAGTTCAAAAAGATTATTCTAAATCATTTGAATGGTATTCGAAAGCTGCAGAAAAGGGGGATGCCAAAGCACAGTTCAATATTGGAGCATTGTATAAGAATGGCCAAGGTGTGAAAAAGAATTATTCCAAAGCCGAGGAGTGGTTTCTAAAGGCTGCTGAAAAGGGAAATGAATCTGCACATCGAAATCTACCACCACTATATTACAAAATGAAAGATTATTCAAAATCATTTGAATGGTATTTAAAACTTGCTGAAAAAGGAGATGCCAAAGCTCAATACAGTATTGGAAAAGCATACAAAAAAGGTGAAGGAATTGAGAAAGATTATTCAAAGGCCTTTGAATGGTTTTTAAAATCAGCTGAAATTGGAAATGCAGATGCACAATTTAATGTTGGAAATGCCTACAAGAAAGGTGAAGGAATTGAAAAAGATATTGTTAAATCGTATGAATGGTTTTTGAAGGCAGCTGAAAATGGTAATAGACTAGCACAATGCTGTACTGCAAAACGGTATTTTATTGGAGAAGGAGTAGAAAAAGATAGTTCCAAAGCATTTGAATGGTTTTTGAAAGCTGCAGAAAATGGTGAAACAGAAGCACAATTTACTGTTGGATCAATGTTTTACAATGGTGAAGGAATCGAAAAAGATATTTCTAAGGCATTCGAATGGTATGTAAAAGCTGCTGAAAAGGGCCAAATAGAGGCACAATTTTATGTCGGATTAGCATATCATGATGGTGATGGAACAGACCAAGATTATTCGAAATCATTTGAATGGTTTTTAAAAGCTGCCGAAAGTGGCTATACAGAGGCACAATATTTTGTTGGATTGGCATATGAGCTTGGTACAGGAGTTGAGAAAGATAGTTCTAAAGCATTTGAATGGTATTTAAAAGCAGCTACAAACGGAAATGAAAAGGCGCAAAATAATATCAATTCATTTTCATTTTAATTACTCTTTCATAAATGAGAAAGACGTAGTAATATTAGTTTGGTTGATGTTAAGGATACGTGCTTAATAGAACTTATATTTGTTTTAAAGATCTAGTATGATTCTCTAACTGTAACCAATTACAACTAATTGATTTGGGTTCTAATGTTCATATGAGATGGAGATAAATGAGTGATTGTTGACATTAAGGAAAAATTGTTAAATTAGAGGAGCGACTTGACTCGGACATTTTAGGAAGCGAACAATGGATGAGAAGTGAGGAGTCCTTCACACCATCAAAAAAAAATGTGTCGATTTGACAAGTGGCATTTAGTAATTCTTCTTCTTCTTGTACTTGTATTTTCAGTCCACTGCTTTCAACCAAGCTATAATCTCTCCAAAGTAGCAGGTGGAGGATCAATAATTGGTGATGGCCTTGTCAGTAGTCAAGTATTACTGTCATCACCTTCAGGGATAATTGTTTCAAACTCTGAAATAATATTCTGTGATACTAACAATCACAGAATACGTAAAATAGACACCAATGGTGTTGTTTCGACAATTGCAGGTACCGGCAATGCAGGATATTCAGGTTAGTTTCGTGTGATTTCGCTTGGATTCTCAAACGCAAATTTATTGATCAAATTAGGAGATGGAGCTAATGCATTATTTGCACAGCTAAACTCACCACAAGGAATTGGATTACTTTCGGGTGGTGCAATTATTGTTTCAGATACATTAAATCACCGTATTCGAAAGATTGAAAATGGGATCATTTCAACAATTGCAGGAACTGGATCACCAGGTTATACAGGTAAGTATTTAGTTTGCACTTTCTTATTGATCTTTAATCATTCGTCCTAATCCCAAACATTATTCGAAACTAGCCAGTGGAACTGCCACCAGTGCACTTATCAACACACCACTTGGATTGGCAGTTTACAATAATGAAGTTTACTTTGCCGATAGTCTAAATCATGTTATTCGAAAGATCTCCTCAAGTGGTTCCATCAGCAATGAACAAGGAGTTGGCGCCACTTCTGGATCTCAAACTTTACCATTACAGATGAACACACCAACCGGAGTTGTATTTCAATCGGGAACAATGTACATGGCAGATTCAAAGAATTTGAGAGTTTGTTATCCTGGATTTTTGGGAATTATTAATTGCATTTCAACAAGTAGTGAACCGATTGGTTTGGGAGTTTATAGTGGAGTTGTGTATGCTGCCTTATTAGGGAATGTCATTGTGTCCTTGCAGAGTGGAACTCCAATTGTGGCAGGAACTGGAACGAGTGGATTTTCAGGAGATGGAGGAGTGGCAACATCAGCTCTATTGAATGGGCCTTCTGCATTGACTTTTGATTCGAGTGGAAATATGCTCATTTCAGATTCTTCCAATAATAGAATTAGAAAAGTTACAAATGGAATCATTTCAACATTGGCTGGAACCAGTAATAGAAACTTTGGAAATGGAGCGGTGGGAACATTGGTTTCATTATCTTCACCAAATAGTGTTTATTATGCTGGAAATGATGATTCAACAGGTGGTATTTTGATTGCTGACATGAATAATCATGTTTTGAGAAGATTGAAAGATGGAAGAATTTATAATGTGATTGGAAATGTTGGTATCTCAGGAAGCAATAGTGGAAATGGAGTGACTGTCAATGCTGCAACTTTAAATTCACCTCCATTTGTAATGAAGAGATTTGGTGATTTGATTTACTTTTTGGACAGTGGTGGGTGTGCATTGAGGAGAATTGAATCGAGTGGTGTTTTAAAATTGGTGGTTGGAAGTTGTAATTCTGGAAATCAAGATTATTTCCTTTCCAAATCTTTTGACATTTCAAGTGATGGAATTATTTATATTGCCGATTATTACAATCATAGAATTGCCAAGTTTGTGATTGGTGGCACGAGTTTGACCACACTTGCTGGAGGTTCTCTGAAAGGATTTGCAGGTATGTTCATTTAGAATATCATTTCGAATATTTGTGTGAAAATTATAGATGGAGTTGGATCGAATGCCAATTTAAACTATCCTGACAGTATTTCCATTGGCTTAAATAACATGCTCTACTTTTCAGATCGTGACAATCATGCCATCAGATCTGTTTCAACAATTAATGCTTTGGTAACAACTATTTCAGGAAGTGGAATTGCAGGTTATACGGGAGATGAAGGTCCAGCTATTTATGCGAAGCTCAATTTACCTGGATCGATTGAAGTGGCTCTAAATGGTGATATCATTTTCATGGACAAGGGAAATCAAAGAATTAGAAAGATTACAAAATATGGAAATATTTTTACTTTATATGGAAATGGTTCGACTAGTGTTTTTAATAATGCGAATGGGTTGACACTTGGTGGAAGTGGTGAAATTTACATTGCAGACAGTGGTAATAACCTTATCAAAATGTTATCTTCTGCAAAATGCACAAATGGAACTTTTTACAATTCTTCATCATTCGAATGTCAATGTCCATCTGGTTACTATGGAGAAACCTGTTTAGAATATGATTGTGCAGGAGTGAACAGCAATTCATCTCTGGTTTGCTCTGGAAGAGGTACATGTTTCAAGCCAAACACATGCAACTGCTCTGCACCTTACTTTGGTGGATATTGTGAGCAGTACTATTGTAATGGAGTGAATGTTTTAAATTCGAGTGTTTGTTCCTCGAATGGTCAATGTACAGCTCCAGATAATTGCACTTGTTCATTTGGAACTTTTGGTTTGAATTGTGAAAATGCGTATTGTCAAGGAATTGTTTCATGGAACGAAACTGTTTGCAATTCGAGAGGTAAATGCATTGGCTATAATAAGTGCACATGTAATGATGGTTTTTATGGCAATAATTGTGAATTTTATAATTGTTATGGCATTAAGAACACAGACAGCTCAGTGTGTTCTGGAAATGGAATTTGTTCCAAAATTGACAATTGCACTTGTTTGGATGGATATTACGGAAATAATTGTTCTGATTTCAATTGTGTTGGAGAGCTATTCACTTCTGGAAAGAATTTGTGCCAAAATAATGGATCATGCACTGGACCAGGTGATTGTACATGTTTACCTGAATGGGGTGGAAGTATTTGTCAATATTTCAAGTGTTTCAACAAGACACATGTTGATCCAAAGGTTTGCTCTGCACATGGTCAATGTATGTCCTTTAATAATTGTTCATGTGATTCGAGATGGTTTGGCAAAGATTGTAGTGTGACCACTTGTTTTGCGAAATTATCAAACGATTCGAATGTAGTTTGTTCCTCACATGGTCAATGTTTAAATCCAGATCAGTGCACTTGCAACAATGGATATAGTGGAAGTGAGTGTGAATATAGAGTGTGCTATGGTTTGAATCATACAGATGCAAATGTTTGTTCTTCACATGGTCAATGTACAGCACCAAATACTTGTAAATGTGAAAATGGTTTCGTTGGAGATAATTGTGAATATCATCAAGTTTATTTGGATATTGCAAATGCATTGATTTATTCAAATTATGATTCTCTTCTCAATATTTCAAGAAATGCCAGTGTTAATGATCAACAAGTATTGAATAGTGAATGTTCAGATTTATTGGAAAGTTCAGAATTGGCCAAATTGGGTGAAAGTGATTTGATTTCATGTTATTGGACCAATAATTATTTTAAAATCAAATTGGGATATAATCACATGATTCAACATTTATCAACATTGAAATTGAATTATTTCAATATTTCACTGCAAGTCAATTCAAATTCATCATTAACTTTACTCAACCAGAGAACATTCGCTTCTTCAATGGATGTTTTATTGTTATCCATTCCATCCACACAAGATTTCATTATCAAATCTAACAGTGATGATTATTATCATACATTCAAGAAAATATCAAAGAGTTGGACATGTGAAAATTGTCCTCAATCACTTGTCAATTATTTAACAAATTATGAGAATAAGAGTATGATTTTAATACCAAGTACATTATTGAATAGTATTCCATTGGATTCTTCCTATTCAAAAATTCTATCACTCAAGTATTCGTCAATGAATTCCATTCAAAAATTATTGACATCAAGTGACAAGACAAGAATTGAATCGAGTAAGAATTTACCACCCTATTTCACATGGCATGGTGAGAATGTGAAGGATGCACAATTTAAATGTGTTGGTCATAATTGTATTGTGGAAAGTTCATTGAATTCAATGAATAGTTCAATTTCATTCACATTCTCTGGATTTTTCAGTTTATTGAATTCACAATTTTCACAAAAACAAATGTTCAGATTGGTGAATGTTTATAATAATGAATTGGTTGATAGTGAATATTCATCCAATGCACAAATTGTTGGATTTCAATTGAAAACTTATGTTTCCACTTCACTTTCTTATTATTTCTCCTACACAACATTTGATAGATTGGATCATGTTTTAACCAATGTTAATAGAACTCTATCTCTTTCTGATGATTCTACATTTGCAATTTCAATTTTCAATCCAGATCCATTCATTTCAACCTTCACCTTATCAGATTATTTCACATACAATTATGAATTTTATCAAGTCAACTCAATTTCTAATAGCAATTTAAAGTTAATAACAAGTAGTAATCAAAAATCATTGAATATAGATGCTACCCAATTGAATTTATCAGAGGGAACATATCTAGTCAACTTGACACTCACAGTTTCCAAATCTTATGTCACAATTCCATATTATTTTTTCGGATATATTCAATTGCATTCTCAATCAAATGTTCCAAAATTAACAATTGATCAATTACCTGCTATTTATGCTTCTAATAAGGATTTACAATTGAAAGTCTTGATTCAATCATCAAGTTCTATTTTAAACTATAAATGGAAATTAAAAGATGGTATTGTAAAGGAAAGAGAATTAATTGAACAATTATTACAAAATTCACAATTGACTCAACTCACATCTAACGTGTATAAGAGTGAAATTACAATTAATAGTCAATATTTATTGGAAGGTGAATTTATTTCATTTGATTTTTCAGTTTCGAATATGAATGGCATTTCAAATGTTTCACTTTCAACAAGAATTGACGAATCTCCAAGATTTTCATGTGAATATTTCAACCTAAAGAATGAATTTACAAATTATGCATTTGAAAGTTTACTTTCCATTTCATGTTTCAATTTACCTGAAGAACCAATTTCAAGTTTCAATATTGAATTTCATTCACAGAAAAATGGAAAGAGAATGAATGTCATTTCGAATACTTTGAAAAAGAATGTCATTACAAGAATACCTTTCTATTCATTTGATGAACAGCAGGTGAATCTTGTTGTGAAATTAGTGAATAGATATGGTTCAGTTTCACAAATTTCAAGAAATATTTCAGTTTTACCTCCATTGACCATTTACAATTCAGGAAATTCAATTGCATCAAGATTTAATTATCTGAAACAATCTTATTATAATTTGAAATTGAATGAACCATTGAGAATTGATACTGCTCATTCAATTTATTCCTTAATGAGTATTCTCATTCAAAACGAAACCATTTCGAATATTACAAGACAATTAGTCAATGAAATATCAAGCAATGAATTGTCAACATTTAATTCTCTATTGAAAGATATGATTATTCAATTGAAGAGCATTCAATCATTGAGTTACAAAGTTGATGAAAAGTTTATTCAACTTTCACTTCCAATCATTTCACAAATTTATTCGATTTTGGATAATTTATCATTGGATGACAGTTGGGTTTCAGATATTTCTACATGGCTTGATTGGATTTATTCTGGAATGTCAAGTGCAAAACAATATTATTCTGAAACATTGTTAGCAACTATACTTTCGAATGAACATTATGAAGAATTGAAATTAATTCAAAATATACTTTCTAATAGATATTCGAATCGATTGGACAAACAAGAATTGATTTCAAAATATAGAGCTCAATATTTAATGTTGACCGGTTTATCAGATGATTCATCCTATCAAGTTTATCCAGTTGAAGTTGCTTCTCAATTGAATGGCAAGTCAATCATGACAACTATCAATCAAGAAATTCAAATCCAAGCCACACTTCCATCAGATTTAACCAGTCAATTGTCAAGTATTTCAGATAATTCACAATTATTCTTTTCATCTTCTCTAATTAGCAATGACAAGACATTGAATAATATTTTATCAAATATACCTGTTTTGGACTTGTCAATTTATTCATCAGATGGATCATTGACAAGTGTGAATAATTTATTGAATCCAATTCAAGTGAAATTTAATAATCTCTTTACAGATTACAAAGTTAACACTAATTTATCATGTGTTTATTTTGATTCTTCATTGAATACATGGTCAACCAATGGAATTTCATTCAAATCAACAATTACAAAACAAGAAAATGGAAAATTATACTTTGATATGGAATGTAACACAACTCACTTGTCATTATTCTCAGTTCAAGAATTGGATTTTGTTTATCCAGCAAACTCCACTTCAACTGACTCTAATTTGGGATTAATTCTTGGATTGGCACTTGGCATTTCAATTCCAGTAATTTTATTGATCATTCTTGCATTTATTATCATTGTAATTGTGTTATCAGTATTTGTTTGGAGATTGAAAAAGAAGAGTAAGGCACAAATGGCTAAATTTGATATTGAAATGACAGGAACAGACTTCCCGTCAGATGCCAGCATGTTCTTGACACCTCTTGTCAGCGTTTCAGGAAGCTCAAGTAATAATGAAAGTTTTAATCCACTTTCAAGATATTTAGATTTGGTCAGAATAGGACAAGGTGCATTTGGATCAGTTTTCAGGGCAATGGACTCAAAAACCAATACAATGAAAGCAATTAAGGTGATGAGATATCAATCCAATGAAGAATTGAATGGATTTATGAAGGAAGGAACTCAATTAATGAATGTGAGCCATCCAAATATTTTGAAAGTGAATGATTTCTTCATTAGTCAAGATAATTTATTGTGTATTGATATGGATTTTTATGAGAAGGGAGATTTGGTTCAATTGACTTATGATTCTTTCATTTGTTCTGAAAAGATCTTGTTGCAAATTATTTATCAAATGTTGAATGCATTGAATTTTATTCACACATCAATGAAACTCATTCACAGAGATATCAAACCATCAAATATTTTCATCAAATCAATTGACAATGATCATATTGAAATTGTAATTGCAGATTTTGGATTGGCAAGAGCTGATCAAGGTTCTGCTCACAAATCATATGCTGGAACTCCTCTCTTTATGGTATGTTTGTTGTATTTTATATTCAAATTTAATCCATATTTCTAATAATTCTTTATTGGAAACTTTCAGTCACCTGAACTTGGATATGGTGGAAAATACTATTTCAATACAGATATTTATAGTTTAGGAGTAACACTTTATCAAATCATGACCAAAGACACTCAAACTTCAATCAGTCAATTATTAATTACCAAAGATAAAATTGAAGTGAATGCAATTCTCAAACAAAAATTTGAAGAATGCAAAATTTACTCATCCAACCTCATTGATTTGGTCATTTCAATGTTAGAAAAGGATTTAACAATCAGACCACAAGCAAAAACTCTCCTCAATAATCCACTCTTCAAATCATTCCAATAAATCCTTTGTAATATTTTACATAAATGATGATTTACATTCATCTGGAGTAGTTGAAAAAGATGGTAAAATCCACCAATAATCTCATTTCCCATGGTTCCTTCAGCTCCGCATTATTTCCTCCGTTCTATGTAGCTATCAAGTAAGGGTAACCTTCATTACTAATTAGATTCATTTTAGAATCCAAGCACTGGAATCATGATGATCATAAAAGGTCGTTTTTGCTTCAAGAAGATAACTTTCAAATTCAAAAAGAAAGTCACCACACACCAACCACAATATATTTCACAAACACAAAATGGAATCTCAACCACTCGCCTATAACACCAGTGATCAATTGCCACCTAATAGCACTGCCGAACCAATTCTTATTTTACTTCTTAATTTCTTGTTTGCTGGTTTGGGACATTTAGTGTTGGGTCAAGTAAGTAATCTTGCTAATGTGTTGAAGAAGAGTGTCTAATCATCGTGTTGTTCTTCTTATGTGTTGTCTAGTCCGGAAAGGGTATTACCTATATTGTTATTAATTTCCTTCTCTTCTTCTTGATTGTTTTATTGAGTTTTGTCTTTATTGGCATTTGCATCCTTCCACTTCAAATTGTTTGGTGGGTGATGGTTATGGTTGATGGATATGTCATTGCTCAACGTTTGAAGGAAGGAAAGGCTGTAAGAAAGGGAGAGTAAGTAGTAACAATAGTTTCACATTATTAACTGTGTTGTTGAAATCTTATCTACAATAGATGTGCTTTTTCTATTACCAAGTTTGGAGTTTCCCTCTTTGAAAGTTCTGAAGTTTTTGTTCAATAAATTATCAATTTCTGAGCTAGGCGGCTTACATTCATAATAAATGATATCTCCTAATGAGCTTACTTTAAGCAAATTCACTTTGTGTACAGTTAAATTCAGAGGGGAAATAATGTTCCTTCAAATCCAAAACCTTCTTTAAAAAGTAACTCCAAATATTCCAATAGTAACCCCTTGAATCCTTGAACCTACACTTTCAAAGATATCCCGCGCTACAGAACATTCAACAATATTACAACTTTCCCGCCTTTAAATATCGCATCATTGGACATCAACAGGAGAATTATTCAAAAAAAATGCATGCAAAACACTTGCTCATTTCCTCTGGATTGGTTGAAATTTGTTGGGCCATAGTGTTGGGTTGGTATCTTGCATTGTCTATTATTGCCAGACCAAGGAAAATTCCTCCTTTCAATAATTTTCGTCGAGTTTTGCAGGCACACATTGATTATATATTGATGGGAATGTTGCAGATGGGTGTGGCTGTGGCTACGAGTGATGTGATGGTTCTTCCTGATTGGGTTGTAAAGATGTTTGTGTTTGGAGCTTGGGCAAATGCTAGCTCGTTTTTAATTTTTGCAGTTTCTGAAGATTATGTGAATTATATGGTGGTAAAGATATTTTCAGTGATTAGTTTTCTTTCGTTGACAATTGTATTTCCTTATATAGCCATGGAATATATTTCAAAGACTATGGAATGAAAGTAAAGTTTTACTGAATCTCTTTTATCTTCATCATTGTACTATTGATTGAGAAATGATTCGTTTGGATTTGAATTTTGGAATTGTCTTCACTCTCCTTTGGTTGAGTAGTTAATGATACTTTTCCAATAATCCACAAATCACCATGTGATGAATAAATCGGATTAATTTCAAATGATTTTAATTTTCAAAAAATTCCATTGAAAAAAGAAAAACATAAATGTGGAATGAAAAAAAACGTGGTCGACCACGGTGGGGCTCGAACCCACATCTTTTTCTACGAAAGAAATGCGAATTGTTAATTGCAGTTAAGTTTCAGTACTGAAACCATTTGTTCTTCTGCTTTTTCCAATTAAGCTACGTGGCCAATAAACAATGCTTTACTTTCTCGACTACACCAAGAATAATATCTTTTTATTAGCCAATTTGGTTCAAAAATATTATAAATATCAAGTGCCATTAAAACGAAGTACAATATTGAACAACTGTAAACAGTAGTCTGAATAACGTAGTTTATTGTTGATTACTTCAAAAAAACAAAACCACCTCTACAATGAAGTACCTTAGTCGGAAACAATTACACAATTGGTGTAACAACAACATCTGAGAGAAGAACAAAAATTGTCCTCCAGCAATTTCTACGTACTTTGGGCGACTACCTACAACCCAAAACACTTGGACAATTCTGTATGGTTACTAAGCAAGGAAGGCAATAAGGTAAACTTGATTACATTTTCGAGCCTCTGAAGCAGAATTAGGTTTTTATTGGTGTAAATTTGTTGCAAAATATGCAGGATTTCCTACAATTATTATCTGGATCATATATCTGATTTATTTCTTTGAATGTATCCCACATTCATTCGAACCAGAAAAGTTAATTGTGAAAAAACCACTATAGATACCTAATCTTTCTGATGAAGAACCTCACTTTCCCAAAGTACTAGAACAGGAATTACTTCCAAACGAACTTTGACTAACTATTACTACAATATGTTTCTACTTTAGCTTCTACAGTAATATGGAATATGTTAATGATGCCCCAAACGCTTCAACTCCATTATCAAAGAATCATGATTTACGATAAATCTGATAGGAAAATAGTGGAGATAATTACCTAACTTTGTTTTAGTAATTTAAAGTTTGTAATTTATTTAAAACTTTTTCCTAATAAAATATGATTAAGTGAATCTGGAAGAATATGATTTTGGAAAAAGTCCAATCCAAAGTCTGCAGTCTTCAGTTCAGTCTCATGATCAAGGTATTCTGGAATGAGATGATAAGGCTTGTATCCATATTTGTCCTCATAATTAATGGTTTCTGGAGCAATTTCAATAAACGGCTTGATTAATTGATATCTCCTCTTGTTAGTGAAACAGTAGTGAAGAGGAGTTTGATTGTTGAATGAGGATTTTTGATAGAGAAGTTTAGGATACTTTCTTGCCAATCTCTCAATAATGGAATTTGAAATATCTGATTGCAAAAGTACTACAAATTTGGAAGCTCCATTATTTTCAGATTCTAGATAGGTGATATCGCAGTAATTTTCCAATATGAAACTTGACAATAGCTCTGGTTGACCATCTACAATTCGTAACAAGTCCAAATTTTCACTATTTTGAATGTATGGAATTAATTGAGCTAGATAGTAAATAACCATTGTGGAATTTCTAAAGCTCCAAATTAGAGTTTCAAATTTGTCCACGTTAATATAATTCGGAATAGTTTTCAATTTTTCAATCGTTAATTTCACACCAATATTTCCAAAAATAGTACACAAATCGAAAATAACTTCAGGACAAATTGTAATATCATAACCCCAGACAATAACATCCAAGAGTTTTCTGCTGCGATCACTTGGATTAATACTTCCATGATAATTCAATCTTGCTTGATTGACATTCATTAAGTGAAGGTAGTATTGAACAAATGCCTCATCTAATTGAGTTTTAGATTTGTGCCACTCGAATGGATAACCATTATTAGCAAAGTACTTAATCAATTCCTTCTTTTGGTGGGTGTCGAAAAAATTAGCTCCAAAGATTGGATCCTTTATCTCCTCGGATTCGATTGAATGTGAAGGTGATTTCATTGGCATTGGTGACTGTTTCAGCTGTTCTGGCTTGTTTGAGGAGAGAGGCTAGTTTAGTACGGATTAGTTCTGTTTCGTTTAATAATTCTGTTAAATATTTAACAAGGTTAACACGTGTGGTTGCTGAAGGGATATCGAATACTGCTGCAACACCTCCGAATGTTATTGCTGGTTCAGCAACAGTACCAAAAGAAAACATTTTTTTACATGTGATTCTTATAGGCTAATTGATAATTTCCAGTTTCTTACGGGAGACAAGACTTTAGAACATAATGAATAACAATAAAAGTCTTTAAATTAAGGTTACATTCATTTCATGTGTTCAATATAGTTCCTTGCAAGGATGATGAGTGGATTGACATCAAAACGTCTGAATTGGAAATTCGTCGTTGAAGGTCCAAATCCAATTCAATTGTTCAATTATCATATGAAATTCTCCATCACAATTGGCTCCATAATAATTCGAATCACATTTACAATATTTTGCTGAACGCCCCAAATAGCAAACAGATAAAAAGACTACAGCACCACAGGTTCCCAAGTTGTCTCCAACCTCAGTACTGATGTGGCTCGACGATGCTTAACTTCTCAAATCGGACGGGATGAGGTGCATTCATCGTGATATGGCCGTAGCCATTCAATAGTGCAAAATTTGAAATATTAATGTCAAATTACATAAATGTCTTGCAAGTTTGTTGATGATGTTACTAAATGTAAATAACAAAATGTCAAAAGGTGCATCTCTATTGAGAGCTTTTTATTATTGAAAATAAATAAAATCAGACCACACAAATTTTTTGTGCTTGAAGTTTTGTTTGGAATAATAAATTTGTGATTTGTGTTTGTGAAGTTGGCCATTTTATTTTACACAAACAAATATTTGCAACAAATTTCACTGAGGTACCCAGACATGCCTTCAAGTAATAGAAAATGGTCCAATTATTCATAGCATTCATATTCTATCGCCTAAATACGTATTTTAACTGGTTTACCTGTTGATGATTTCTCATGTTGGCTTTTAATATTAAATACCTACGGAAGACAAAAATCTGACAGAAATAATAAATTCAATTCAGAAAAATTCCAAATCCATTAATTAGTAATCCAATAGCATCCAATATTTGAAGGTGATTAGTATTGGTCTTCATGAAAACATGTTGATACGTGTGATGACGTGATGGTGAAGATCCTTCAAGGCATTTTTTATTATGCAATTATCAAATATTTGTGTAAAATAAAATGGCCAGTCAGCACAAACACAAATCACAAATTTTCGGTTTGTGTAGTTGGAATTTATTTGCTTTCAAAAATAAAAAGCTCTCATTGGATTCATTATTTTCAGAACAAAAACACCAAATGGATTATATTATTCAGCATTGATTGTAACCCCATCTCCAATAAATCCTGGCTGCCCATTTCAAGAATGCTTAAACAACTTGTTTAAAACTTGCTTTTCTTTGATTTTGTTGTGGATTCACTTGCTTTACGTTTTTTTCCACATTCTTCATTTGTTTTCATGAATGAATCAAGGTAAATGGCAGGTTGATCAAAATCAGACTCTTGCAATTTCTCACGAAATTCATCCTTCATTTTTGACTTTCCAAGAAGGAATGGACTAAACCAATGATAGAGTAGTGTATTGTAAACTTTGTTAACTTTCAATTCTTTTGGTATGTCATCTTGTTTCACACAGAGAAAATTGTTCATAATTGAGTAAGTAGTTTCATATGTGGATAGATGATAGGTAGTTTCAGCGTAGAATAACTGATTTTCACCATTGGAAACTTCTTCTTTAAAGTAGGCATAATCTATTTGAACAACGTAATCTCCTCTAAAGCTAATATTCAAGGGATAACCAAATCCCATGAATATGACCGTCTCAATATTAAAACCTCCTTGTTCATGATTAAATTTTTCTCGAATTGGTGTGATTGACTTGATAAATAATTGTTTCAGTGGGCCACCTTTCCAAAATCTTGAAACATTGTTAATTTCATACCTATGACCATTATCTGTAATGATTAAATCACAATCATAGTATTCTGTAAAGACCTCCTCAAATATTTTCAATCGTAGACTCAAAGCTTTGTGTTCATCTCCAAGTCTGCTTAACATTGAATCGGTAACATTGTCATCACACTCAATCGAATATTGTGAAACTAAATTTTTCAATTTTATCTTTGGCAATAAAGAACAATCAACATATTCCTTAAAAACAGCCTGCATGGATGAATAGTTTGGACTTGTATTTGACTGCTGACCAATCTGACATGGATCGAATTCCTCATCACCATAACCAATATCATCGAATGAAATAGTGCTAACAATAGGTTTAAAATTTTCAACTCGTTCCTCCAAAAGCTTAACTTGCTCATCATTTAAATTCAACAATGAATGAACAAGATAACTCTTGGCAAAGTGCTCGGAATTGAAAACATTATAAAATACTTGATTGATCAATGGCGGTTGATTTTTAATCCAATCGCAAACATGGGTAAAGGAGAGAATTTTCTCTACGAGCAATGCTTCACAAAAAATGGAAGCAACAGGGCGAATAGAACAACAGAGTTCAGACATTTTTTAAGTTTTTTTTATTTACTAACCGGTACTAAGTTGTGCATGTTCAAAGGTGTTGTAACAGATGATGATTACATCTCACACTCAATTGATTGAGAAATGATTAGTTTGGATTTAAATTTTGGAAAGTCGATTTATTTACAAGTCAGTTCTTGGTTTCATGAGTAATCTCATATTTTTAGGTCTAACAGTGACACCAGGTAATGGTTGAACTCTATCTTTCACATCATTTTCATCATTCAATAATTCGAAAGTGTAGAACTGCATCATTCTGCACAGGATGGAGAATTTCTCGAAAAGTGCAAATCTATAACCAATGCACTTTCTTGATCCCATGGAGAAGGAGGTCAATGTGAAATCGTGCAATTTCTTGGTTTGAGATTCGCTGTCCATTGGGAATCTTTCAGGATTAAATTCTAAAGGTTTCTCATAATTCTTTTCATAACGATTGGCTGAGTAAATGTTCAAGTTGAGGAAAGTATCTTTTGGAACGTGATACTTGCCAATGGTTGTGTCTTTCTTGGCAGTTCTAAATACACCAGTGACTGGTGGATGCAATCTTAATGATTCCAACATGACAGCTGTCACATATGGCAAATTAGCAAAGTCATCATAATATGGTTTTCTAGCATTTGGTCCTTTTCCATAGTAGTTATCAATTTCTTGTCTAAGCTTGTTTTGAATACTTTCATTTTTAGATAATTCATATAATGTCCATTGTAAACTTGTTGCTTTGAAAATGTTACAAAAAATTGATGAATGTTAAAAACCTACACGTTGTTTCATGTCCGGCCAGCGAAAACACATATATGTCACTCTTGAGCTCCAAATCTGTCAATCTATCCTTTCCTTCAATTGTCATGTTGGCCTCAACCATCAAGCTCAATAAATCTCTTTTTTCTTCATTATTTGATTGAGCATCAGAAACTTCGTCATTATTCAACTCCAGCTCTTTCTTTCTATTATTAATAATTTCGTCTAGTTTCGTACTGACATTCTCAACAGCTTTATCAACTCCAAAGCACTTGTAAGCTAGTGGAAGAGCAAAATGAAGGAATGGAACTAAATCTTTGAATAAATGATTTAACAGAATTCCATTTGTGAACATATTTTCCAATGACCTTCTGAAAATCATTCCTTCTGGATTAGAATCATCGAAAATTGAGAAATCCAATCCGAAACCAGCCTTTCCAAGAACATCTTGAAATAGTTCAATAAAAAAATTATTAGAAACAAATAAAATTGATCACATACCCAAAGTGATATCACTAAAATCAGCATTAGCATCCAATAAAATTCCCTTTTCTCCCTTCTTCAATGCACTTTCAATTTGTTTCTCCCATTTAAATGTACGAATCAAATCGACACTATTTACAGCCACACTTGTCATGTGTTCCAAGTTTTTCGTACCAAAGGCATTAGAGGCTACTTTGTGGTGTTTTTTCCAATCATCTCCACTATCCAAATTACTCAAAATATTAATGCCGAAAGTGTTGAATAATTCGTACAAATGAGGAGGCTTGTGGAAGATATGATTCTTGACAACGAGAACTTCCTTCAACATGTCTTTATCACAAATAACAAGGGCATTGCTCTTACTCATTGTAATTCTGGTAGTTCTTGTTTCTGGATCACCTTTCTCTCTCATTACTTGATCTGTTTCTTCAAAGCTTCCCCAGAAAACATATGGAGCGACCCATGGAATTTTGATTAAAGTTGCAAAGGCTTGCCACGTTCCTGGGACATTTGGCATTTTCTTGTAGTTTGAAATCAAACGCACAGCAAGATAGAGTACCCATAATAGGAAACTCAAAATGAGCACAACAACAATTTGTTGGCCAGCAGATAATGAATCAATCAACTCGGTTAAAATCATTCCGATTCAAGCAAAAAACAGTAAATATATTTCAAAAGGTGTGTATTGTTCTTTTTTTTGTTTTGTTTTCAGTGTTTCAAAGTTTTTTCCTTTTAAAGGTCGAAGTTTATCGGCGGGATGTAATTTAGGAACGAAGTAATGGGACGGAGATAATGAACGGAAGGAAAGCACCCTATTTCTAATGACCTGCTTTTCAACCTCAATGATTATTCGATAGAGGATGTATTTTCCGCTTCAAATTGATTTCCCCTAATGGAGTTTTATTTATTGGTCAACTGAGTTTGAATTATCCTCCAACTTTTACAATTTTATCTTGAAAATAGCCCTGTTGTTTATTGCAATTAATTTAATAACCATGAAATGAAAATTAGTCATGGAATAATTTTCAACCAAAATTGGAGAAGCAAAAAACCTCGCCAATAGAAAGTAAATTTAACCTTCCACTGAACCATTGATAAAATTTCTGCCATTATATCAAGAAGAGAAAATATCTCTAATTAGGCGTTGTTGAAACTCTTTAAAATGTTTCCAATAACCTAGAATTCTAAATTGAAACCTATTGTCGTAAATTGAAATCTGTAACATGTTTTGAATCCATTAATCACCATTAAAAACACTACTCTTTCTAAAACTCTCCAATTGAACCATTTGTCCAAAAAGTCCATTCTTGTTAATTTCCTGATCGATATCAGAAGGTGGTGGTGATGAATATTTGGTTTTCTGTCTCTGCTCTTGGAATCTCTCAATATTCGTTATTGGAATGAATAATGGACCTTCATCAAGGTGATTCTTCGATGAGGATGAATTACTTGTTGAAATCATTCCATAAACTCCATCATTTTCGAATTGTTCCTGAAGTGTTGAGAGTTCATGCAGGTAGAAACGACCCTTAACAGAACGAGGAATGTCGTCATGATGATCGATGGATTGGAAAATTGGTGGAGGAATCAAACCAATTGTTGTTGATTGTTTCCTGGTGTTCATGAGTGAATTATTGGACATGCCATGGACATGACTGGAAGGAGTATGATTGAAAAAGGATAAAAACACACTCAAAAACTTGATTAGTGAAATGGTAGCCAATGAAGAAACCGAAATCCAACCCAAACTTTTCATCAATTTTCCTGATTTTACAATTTTCTGAATAAACTTCCACAATTTCATCCAAATTGATAATTTTCCATTCTCATCAACAACCACTTCATCAGAATTCAATCCACTTTCATCTCCACTTCTTTCCTTATTTTCTTCCAAAACTTGTTCAGAAATTCCTCCTTCTGATAAATCTAATTGTGCTGATGATAATTCCGCATCTCCATTCTCACTATTATCAATAATGGTAAATGATTTACGAAAATTTGAATTTCCACCTTCCTGTTGCTGTCTTCTACCTTTTTTCTGTTTTACTTCCGATGATAATGATAATGACGAATTTAGTGTTTTCATATTCTTGTTCTTCTTATCATCTTGATCCATTCGGAACAATAAACGATGAAGTGCCTTCTTTTGTAATTCGAGGGCTACCCAAGCAACTTCATCCATGTCATCTTGTTGTTGTTGTTGATTGTTATCATGTTGATGATGACGTTGGTTGTTGTTTTGCATTTTTATTCAAATTGGTTTTTTTGAGGATCTTGTGTGTGAAATTTGGTAATGGAGGGAGAATTGTTGATGACTTTCGCACTGTGGAGAATTGAAAGGACGATTACAATAAGAACGAAACTTGGTTTGTTTTACAATGAGAAAATTGAGGCCATTCCTTTGGTCAACTCAAATATAGTTACATAACTTTCTTAACATGCACCAATACATTTAGAGTCAACCCTTTTCTATCTGAATCTTTAACATCAATTGAGAAGTAATTTTCTGAAGGTTTTGTAATTTTCATAGCTTGCACTTTTTCATATTTACCACTAACTAATGCAATAGATGATCAATAGAAGAGTTTGATTTTAAGTTTTGTTGGTTCATCATCCTCATCATCAGATTCTTCATCATCCTCATCCTCATCATAATCCATAACATCATCATCTTCCTCATTGTCATCCTCAGTTTCATCTACATGATCTTCTGGCTCATCATTGACAATAATCGAGTCCTCAAAGAATGTCCTTAATTCTAAATTGAACTTGCGATGGCATGAATCAAACTGCAACCTTATTTCAACACGGCCATCAAATAATTCAGTTGTCTTGAAAAGTTATCATCACAACAAGTTAAAATTTCAATACTTACTTCAATTTCTTCATCCTCATCTTCTCCAGCTTTTACTTTCCTATACTCGGCAGATGAATAGCCATCACAGAAAAAACAATGATCGTATCTCCTCGATCTGTTTTGTATTCCTGTAATTTTAGAAAAATCCTCATCTAGGTAAATGGCAGATTCTACTCCTGACAATTTGATTAAGGATGATATTGATTGTTTAAATGGTGAAAGCATTTCCATAGTCATTGGGGTAACATTCTTTGTTTTTTCGTGAATCCTTTGACATATTAATCTGGCCCTAGTATGGAATGGAACAATTTCTTGCTGGCAAATGTAATTAATCTCCTCGTCTGAATTTGTATTTTTTGCATGGGGTTGAGAACTTTCAAACACAAACTCTGCAATTTGCTTCTCTGTCATTATTCTAAGCCATTCCTTGATGAGCCATTGTATTTTAGTACTGGAAGAATTGACCATCTCTTGCATCAATGCTGGTAAATCAAGGTACTTTGCCAACTTGACAATCTTTTTCAATTTTCCAAGATCATCAGCTAGCCCATTAATATTCAAATTATCTCCATATAAATATTCCAAAACTACATCAAAATCAGATCTAACCAAATATGTTCCTTCAGTCAACTCTATTTGCTGACTAATATCTGCCACCTTCGTCATATCAACAACATATTTTCCATCCACAATGGCCACATCACTCTATTGTTCAATCATTCTCCGTATCAATCCACTCCTCTTCACAATAAAATCATGAACCTTATACTCAAACCAAGGAGTCTTGATCATCACATTCGGAGGAACAATTAATGGCTGATTGTCGCTCCTTTGATAAACAACCGATTGAGCATCATCATCTCTGTAACTTCCATTAAGACTACGGAACATGTTTAACAAATAATTGGACATGTCCATTTCTTCGAGTTGATTTCGTGGCCAAGCAGAAAGCCAATTAAACCTTTTCGACATTTTTTTTCTCTTTTAATTTCCACTAATTTGTTTCCTTTGTAAAATCTTTGCAAAAAATTGTTGGTATTCAAAGATATTGTTTTATCCAACAATACACCAATAAATTCGGAAATTATGAGCTTTATTCTACTACACGCACGTAATAGATTATTTTCAACACTGAACAACCACAAAACCAATTTCTACTAATCTATTACCCTTGAAATACTAGCAAACCGAATAATGGTTGACAAGATGAAAAACTTGAAAATTAATTTTCAAGAAAATCTTGCCTAATTGTAATAGAATCAATTCTATTACAATTACCTCGTCCAATACTACAACCATTATTCAAACACCCACAAAGTCTTTGACACTCCAAAAAATCCCCTCACCAACCCTAGAACCCAGTTCTATGTTGGCCTATTGAGCGCAGATCTTCATCAAGCATCAAATTTGATCACCTCTATAACACCTAAAAATCCCCTCACCAACCCTAGAACCCAGTTCTATGTTGGCCTATTGAGCGCAGATTTTTAAGCACCACAAAGTCCTTGATAACACACCACTAATAAAATAACAATAAAGACGTATCAAAAGAATTAATATACTCACCGAGTGTTGGGGTGGGTGGTGGGGAATCAAAGTATTAAGCTTGCTCAATGTTGAAAATTTTTTAGACAAATTTTCCTATTTCTTGGTGTATTGTTTACAATAAACTTTAGTGAGTTGAATACTCACTCCAATTTATCCAACAATACACCAATAAATTCGGAAATTATGAGCCCATACTAGCAACCTAATTCTTTTGATACGTGATTGGCTAAAACTTAACCACAAACTCAACTATCTAGATAAACCATACAAGCTAATTCTTCCATATAAATGGAGAATGTGCCTTAAAGGAGCCTGAATCAATGCATTAGCTTAAATCAAAACATCACCTCTCTGGAGAACATCAAGCCAATGATTACTAATCGTGATGAATAAATAGGTTTCGCTGTGAATGGATCATTAAGGGTATTCAATTTTGGAGGTCAACAGGAATATTAATACCATGTGGAAGTGGCGGTGTGTGTTCAAGATTATATGCTTGGCTGATAATATTCTCAAATTTAAAACATCTAGCCCATTATGTCCAATATATTCGGAAGGATTGATTGAAGCCCTGAATCCTTTGTTAGCAATCAAGTTACTGTTATTAGGTGAGATGGAGACTTGCTGGTTCATCAGTCTTAAGGTTCATGAATTTCATAAAAGACTAGAGAACCTAAGGTGGAAGTGATGAGTCGTCTCCACTTATTCCGAAGTAAGTACTCTTGGGAAATAATCTTATCTACTTGCGTATGGTTGAACTCTATCCTTTAGCGTTCACTTTTGCAACCATCAAGAAAAAGGATACTTGTTGTTGTGTATCACCTTGACTATAAGAACAACCGTTTTGAAAGTGTTAATGTGTTCTGTTGACTTAACAATTATTATAAACAGTGTCCGAATGTTGAAGATGAAGGAACGGATGTCTGGTCGGAAGAGAATTGGTGCTAGGTTTATCGTGCTGTTTCTTGCTCTGGTTGAAAAAATTACTCTCCTTGAATCAAAGTATTAAGCTTGCTCAATGTTGAAAATTTTTTAGACAAATTTTCCTATTTCTTGGTGTATTGTTTACAATAAACTTTAGTGAGTTGAATACTCAACTTGGAAAGCTCAAGCAGTGAAATGAAACTCTTGAAAAAAAACCAAAAAAATACCCGTTCGGCAATTGGCTTATCTTGGTGAGAGATCATTGTCATCATTGGCTTTCTACATCATTAATTTATTTGTGCAGCTTGTTATTGTATTATATAAATTGTACATATTCCGAGTGTATATATTTTAATTAGTAATTATAAAGATCATCATGATTGAGCAAGTGATTCAAGTTGCTTCATCATATTGGTATTTAGTATTAGCACCTTTGGGATTATTTAAATATGAAGGAGCAATGACAACTTTTGACTTGTCAATCATGTCAGCCTTTTTCTTATTCTTTTGCCCAGTGGTGTTAATTCCATTGTTATTCTTTGGTGTGAGAGCACCTTATGGAAAGTTTGCTTCTACTAATAGCAATGAAGGAGAATCAGCAGTGAGCAAATGGTGGAGAAGAATATCAAGTAAGACAGATATTGTCTTGAATGGTAGATTTGCATTTGCATTCCAAGAATCATTCGCATTATCTTCCTTCCTCTATGTATTATTAACTTGTGAATGGAATTGGCAGGATAATTTTTGGCTTAATGCCCAACAAGTGATTGCAACTGCCATGTTTATTGGACATTACATTCATAGAGCATTCATATTTACATTGATTAGAACTCATAGTATGAGTGATTCAACCCTATCAACCATGTTGATGGCTTGCTTTTTCTGTTCATGCAACGGTTACTTGAATGCAAAAGGTATTTGGATTTATAGTGGTGGATATTTTGGAGCTATTAACGTCATTATCATGCTATTAGGAATGATTCTCTATATTATTGGATTTTACATTAACTTCCAATCCGACCAAATATTGATTAATCTCAGAAAGAAGAATCAAACCACTGATTCTGAAAAGAAGTACTTTATTCCAACTGGAGGATTATACAAGTATGTTAGTACACCAAACTACTTTGGAGAATCGGTCGAATGGTTTGGCTATTTCATGTGCATTCAAAATAGGTTTGCTTTTCTCTTTGTCATTTTGACCTTATCGAACTTGCTGCCAAGAGCCGTTCAAACACATCAGTGGTATTTGAATAAGTTTGGTGACAAATACAGATCTTTGAACAGAAAAGCATTTGTTCCATATTTGTTATAAAAGGCAAATAAGTAGATTAGAAATAATTTTTTATTGCTTGACATGCAACATTTGGTCTATTTCTGGGATTAGATAGTTGCAGCAAACTGCTCACTATGCTTTTTTACTTTATTTCTCATTTGCCTTTATTGAGGTACGAAATGATCAGATGAAATGATCAGTGAGTGACAATCAAAAAAAACGATCTAACAAGAATAATGGGACAAACTGCAAGTACTGATGTGTTTACATCTCGATCTGCTGGAGTACTTAATATCATTCCAGAAAATGTTTGGAAACAACCTGTCCGATTACAAAACACACAAGTAGATACCAATCCAGTGGAATTTTCATTTGTTGTGGATGAGAATGGAAGAATTCGAGATTCAACCTCACCAGTTGATAAACCGAAAAGAAGGAAAAAGAAAACTACCCATGCTACCCAACCAGAAACCCAATCAGGCACAACACCAACTTTGGAAAATCAACAAAAACCAAGAGCAAGTCAACCAAGCGAGCATGTACCTGAATCAGAAATTCAACAACATCAACAACAAAGAAGTCAATCTTCCAAAAAGCGAGTTGCAATCCCAAAAAAGATTCAACCTCTGCCATCCACTACGACAGCACCACCTACAATACAAGAAGAACCTACTGAGGAAGAACCTGAATCTTTATATCACTCATCAAGTGAATCATCAGTTCAATCATTGGAACCTTCTAATATAGATATGGAAAAACACAAAGGACAACAAATATTTGGATTTGGAACCTCTCAACAGAAACTTTCAGATGAATCAGATAATTCTTCATCTGATTTGAAATCTGCAAGTGATTTGGAGACAAGCCAAGATGGAGAGTTGACTGGAACTCCAAGAAATGATCCAAGACGTGTTGTTATCATTGACTTTGGCCACCAAACTACTAAGGTGGGTTATTCTGGAGAGGATAGACCTCGTCTCATCATTCCAAGTTGTTATACTGTATCTACAGTTCCTGCTCAATCAGGAGAACCTGCAAAGAAGACAATCAAGTTTGGAGGTACCATCTCAAGATTTGACAGTACATGGTTTCTAAAGCATGGAAAATTTTCATTCAAGAGAAATGATCCTGACCAACAGATTTTCGTTGCCTATCTCAGATACATTTCCAAGGTATTGTTAGATCTCAAGAATGCATTCAGAGGTAAAACAGTCATGATTAGTTTGCCATACCTATTCGGTGAAGATAAGGAACAATTGAGAATATTGTGTGAATGCTTCTTCCATGAAAGTGTTCAAGCCAAGAGCTTGTTTTTATGTGGTTGCCCATTATTCTCCTTCCTGAGTGCTGCTGCTAATCACGTGACAGAGAATAGAACAACAGGTCTCAGTGTAACAGTTGGACATGGTATCTCTGAGATTGTTCCAATTGTTGAGGGTTGTCCATTCTCAACATGTGGATCTCATTCGTATGTTTGTGGCTCGTCACAAAGTGAATTTGTGCTCTCCTTGATTAAGAGTGAAGTGCAGAGACAAGGAGAAACTCTCGATGAAGAGCTTGTCACCTATGAAAATGTTGAAAAGGAAAAGATGGACAATTGTACCTTGGTGAGATCATTTAGAGTGAATAAGAAACATCCAAATGAGTGCAAAGCCAAGTTCTTTAAAAAGACATTCGAACCAGTGAAGGGAGATATGCTTGTGGTGTTGGATCATCGTTATTTGACTCCTGAGCTATTGTTCACACCCAAGATATTTATTAAGGAGGAATTACAACTTGGTGAGGATGGAAAAACTGAATCCGAACCTAACTGGCTTGGAATTGTTGCATTAATTGAGACTTGTCTCAAGAAGTGTCCAAAAGAATTTCATGAAATTCTACTTTCTAATGTGATTGTTTCTGGAGGCCCAGCTCAAGTCAGGAATTTTTCAGAGGTATGTTTAATTTGAAAATTACATAGTATAATTCTAATTTTAAAAGAGGGTAAAGTATCAGCTCAAAAGAAAATGTGACATTATTGTTAATCCTTTATCCGATATTAAGCCAAACAAGCCACCTTACGACTTGTCTGCATGGTATGGCATGAGTTTTCTATCCTCAGCCATTGATGTTGACAATAGAGAGCTCGATGGATTACATTGCAGAATTCTATTGGAAGAAACGAGATTGGAGCATTATTCTCTCGAAGATGTGTTATTGTCGAAAAAATTATGCTAATATTGCGTGATTTGTTGATTTGTGTGAAATTGCAATTTAGTGATTTTACAATAAATTAGTATTAACCCAAAAAAAACAGTTTCAATACTCATTGATTTATTGATGTTCGTTGAATTCTCTCAAAAAGTGAGACTTCTTGCTTTCAATTACTTCTTGTAACATGCCAACATTCTTACCTGTTTCCTTAGTGGCAACAAGAGCTCTGATTGACATGGCTCTTAAAGCATCATAAACAGAGAGTGTACCAGTGGCAGAATTCTTTCTTCCTGTGAAAGGAAGGCTATCAGGACCACGTTGACATTGACAGTTAATGTTAATTCTACTGACGTGGTGTGTTAATAAATCTACAAGTGGAATAAAGTATTCAGAGTTTACAGCAACACCTGATTCAGTCTTGATGTAAACTGAGGCTTGTTGACCAAATGTTGTGCTTGTAATGTAATCTTCCAATTCTTGAAGGGTAGAATATGAAACAATTGGAGTGACTGGACCAAATTGTTCTTCGTGGTAAATCTTCATGTCAGAAGTGACTGGATATAATACAGTTGGAGCAAACAAAGCAGATGAACCTCTGTCAATTCTCTTTTCTGGATTGGTTTCAGTGTCATTGGCGAACAATTGTCCTCTTTCATTGACAATCTTGGCACCCTTTTCGACTGCTTCCTTAATATATTCTCTTAAAATCTTTGGTTTTTGTGGTTCAGCAAGTGGAGTAATACTGACACCTGATTCCCATGGATAACCCATCTTTAAAGCATCTACAGCCTTACTGAACTTGGCTACAAATTCATCTACAATTGATTCGTGAACAAAAAGAACTGTTTTGAATCATAATTCCACAAATTAATTCCGAAATTATCCAATCATGAAATACGATTACGTAAAATTTGATTAATAACCATTAGAAATCATGCAAATATTAAAAACCTACTCTTTTGTGCAGTACAACGCTGGCCATTATATGAAAATGCACCAAGAGCGCATTCAGATACAGCAACGTCAATATCAGCTTCTGGTAAAACAAATCCAGCATTCTTGGCATCCAATCCAAGAACATTTCTCAATTTGTAAAGATTAGGGTGAGCATTGATGAGTGAGTTGGCAGCATTGTGTGTACCAATAAAAGCCAAAACATCAATCAAACCAGTCTTCATCATTGGAGGTAAAGTTTCACGACCAGAACCGTGGATAACATTGACAGCTCCAGGTGGGAAACAGTTCTTGAACAATTCCAATGTTGGAAGGTGACATAAACCACCAGTTCTTGGTGTCTTTAAGATGACAACATTACCCATCAACAAGGCAGGAATGAGTGTTGTGTATCTATATATTTTAAATCAGTGAAATTGTTCCAATAATTCCATCAAACAATCATTGGTCAATGCATATTTCAACAATTCAATTAATCGGAAATAAATTGACTTGACACTTACGTTTCATTGAAAGGATAGTTGAATGGAGCAATACACAAGACAACACCCAATGGAGAACGTTTAACTTGAGTACTAATACCTCCTACAGAAATAATTTTAGATTGGTGAGTTTCCAATTTGCTCAATTCCTTGATAGTATCTCTGATATATTGAATGGTACGATCAACTTCTTGTTCGGAAGCACTTCTATTCTTACAAATTTCCCACATTAACAAGTTGACAATCTCTTCTCTCTTAGCCAACAATCCTTCAGTGAATTTTTGCATACATTCAATCTTCTTTTCTGTGGAATAACAAGGCCATTCTCCTCTTCCTTTATCAAAAGCAGTAACAGCAGCTTGAACTGCTTCTTCAGCTTCCTTCTCTGTCATGAAAGCATAATTACCAATGTGATATTTAACTTGAGTTTGATCTTGTGGATTAATGGTAGTAACAGGACTGTAAACATGTTCAAATTTACCAGACCAAGTACGAATCTCTCCTCCGATCAAGTAATTTTCACCATTAGTAAAAGGTGTTGGTGGTTGCACTGTTGTTGTTGCTGTAGTGGACATTTTCTCTGTTTAAAATTGCAGAATGAGATTTGTAGTTTTTTTTTAGATTTTGAAAATATTTTGTTCATCCTTGATAACTTGGTGTCATATTGAGAATTGGGGATGGAAGGAAGGAATGCATTATCGGATAGAATGTTGAGAAGATATTGGAGAGAGATGAGTGAGAAAATTGCTCTCGGAAGCACAATTTTTGAATGGACATCCTGCTAAACGAGTTGATTCAACCAAAGATGTCGAGAGAATGCAAAGATATGATAATACTTTGATTAGGTTGAGCAATACAGGAGGAGAAGAAGAGAATGTTAAAGGTAAAAGAATATGAAATGACAATACTTCCTTCTTTGGCTAATTGGATAGATTTGGAAAGTATTCTGATACAGTATTGTTGTTGTGTGAAACTTCTAAAATTGTGTCTTCTGAGTATAGTTCTTGAGGTACAAACAAGTTGATATTTCAAGGAGAAGGTTCTTTTGATTATTCATTAAGGTTCAACAACTTTACAACAATATCATTCAGCAAAAATCAAAAGATTTGGAAATCATTCTTATTGATTCAGTAAGATAGTTCAATGAAAAAGTTGGTGTCAGCAAATATAAATATTATTTCTTTTTTTTGGATGGTTTTTTCTTATTGGAAGATTGTTTTGGTGGAGGAGGTGGAGCTTGTTTTTTGTTAGGTTTCTTTTGTTGTTGAGGTTTCTCATCCGAATCCTCATAATAAATGTCATCATCTTCCTCATCATCATAGTACAAATCATCTTCCTCATCATCATCATAGTCATCATAATCGTCCATCAGGTCGGAGAAAAAGTTACTGAATGCTTCTCGTTGTTCATAATTATCCTCCCCACCTTCGTCAACCCATTCATTTTCTTCCACAGTTTCAATACATTTTTCTATACTACCATAATGATAAATCATTGACCAAAAGGAATTCAAATCGGTCGAGTAATGTTCAGGTTCTTCATACCTTTCGGTAACCTCTATATATTGAACCAGTTGATCTTCTCCTAATAATTTGACATCCCTATCAATGACTTGTCCTTCCTCCTTCGGAGGAGAATTGCTACTCGATTGCCAAAACATAACATCACCTTTATATTTACCATCTTCCGAATTTCTTTTTCCAAAAGTAATAAATTTATAATTTCCATTCCTCACTGCGTGATATCTTTTCAAGCCTTGTTCTTTACAATGTTGGCATCCTCCTTCTTTCCAAGGATGTACTTCAAAATCACCATGGTCACATAAACTATAGAGAGGACAAATAATTGGCATTTTTTTTGTTGATGATTATTTAAAAGTTTAATTTTTTTTAATACTTTAATTTATTTAGTTTTTGCCAATAAACTTAAAATATTCTCAATGACTGCTTGTGGATTATCGATGGCAATGTTGTGTGAGGAACCCCAAACAATTTCCTGAGATGATTCTGTGGAGAGTGAGAGAATATCATCGACAAGAGTGTCAAGTGCCTTAGCTCTTGGAATCATGTATTTGATGAATTGAGAACACAATTCTGAATCTTCTTTAAGGTGGTTTTCAGCACATGTTCCATTAAGGTTGGCACCAGCTCTCAAAACAACAAGTGGTAAATTTCCAAATCCATTTCCTCTATTTTCGTATACTTGTTGAGCTGAAAGTGTTGCAAAGTTAGTTCCTTCAGAGTAGACTACGTTTGATTGTTTGTTGGAAAGTGCAGTAAATGAAAGAGTTTTAGATTGGAGACTGGTCAAATAAGGTTTGCTAAATGGATTGATAATTTCAGTACCTTGGACTGCAGAGGTCAATCTGAGAAAACCTAAAGGAGATAAAACTCTAGCAGTATTGAGATATGCTTTTTCAATTAATTGATCCTTTTCAATTGCTGATGGTTCGATACTCTTACCTTCAGCTGCTCTGAGGAGTGTAGTTTGATTTTCATGGGATGGATCAATAAGGAGCAAACCAGCAACACTCTCAGGATATTTACTGGCATAGAGTCTAACATTCATTCCACCAAATGAGTGACCAACAAGGAGAATTTTTTCTGTGATATTTGATGTCTTCAATAGTGTGTTCAATTCTTCTACAATTTGAAGGGAAGAACGAGGGAAATAACCATTATCACTAAATCCATAACCAGCTCTATCGTAGACACAAATCTTTGAATGATTTGAAATTGCACTTTGAATATCAGACCAATAGACACCAGAGCTTGAAATGCCCAAACCTGAATCTATCACCACAGTTGGATACTTATTATTTGAATCTCCTCTGCAATCAATGTGAAGTCTGTAGGTGGATCCATCAGAGAGGGTTATTTGCATGAGTTTACCACTTGGCAATACTTCATCAACTGCATAACCAATCGATTGATACAAGTAGAGGGCAGATAAGACCAATAATGGAATCCAGAAAGTTATGAGAAGGCATCCCTTGACACACATGTTACACATGCAATACTTGGTCAATTTAAATGATTCCTTAGCTCTGTCAGCGAAACCATTTCCGTTTTCATCAGTGAGAGGTGAAACTCTATTGTCTCTTCTCATTAACCCAACTGGCTTCAATTCTTCCTCATATTGAGGGTCATAATAAGTACTGTCATTATATTGTCTTGAATATCTACTGTTATTACTGGTGGCATTACTATAATTAGCACTGTTATATTCCAAAAATCCTTCATGCATTGAATCTCGAGGTCTCAATAACTTGTCGTAGTGATAAATTTCAGAAATCCCTCTTCCTGCAACCCAATTATACTTGATAATAGTGAGAACAATTGTGAAAATTCCGAGTGAAATCAATGAAAATCCACACAATCCAGCAACATATTCCACTTCAGCCACACTTGCATATGTAATAAAAATAGTAAATCCCATTCCAATTAATAAACTAGCCATTAATCCTCTCAATATTAAAAAGCACTTTGTTTTGATATTTCATAATACTCTCCAAATGAACTAAACTTACAATCAGTGATGGAAATTGTTTATGTTTGTTCCTAAAATCAAACACCAACTTGATAAGAATATCCGAATACGCATCCAACAAGACAAAGAATGCATAAATTGATGTTATCATCAAACACCAAAACCCAGTAAACGAACTATCGAATAACAATAATAATCCATTACATGATACCAAAAAAGATCACCAAAATCAAAATCATCACACATTCCGATCATTATCAATTTTACTCACCTCGTAATTGTATGAAATCCATCACTAAAACCCTGCACTGCGAACAGAATCGCAACACTCAACGACGGCACACCCACAAACAAGAGTAGAAGTATAGAAAATACATAGAAAAGTGCCCGAAAGATTTTATGTTTTTGCATTTTTTTGAATAATTTAAAAAGCAAAGTATAATCAGTATAATCCTGGATGGTTGGAAGTGGAAATTGAACAAGTTTGGAAGCGCGTTCCTTTAAGTTATCTTAACAATGTTAAAGAGTCATTTACAATATTGGTTTAAATAGTATTAAATAGTGTTGTAACATTAAGTCATCTGTCAAGCCATCAATGATAAAAAATCAAATCATAAAAAAAAATGGCTCTCTCATCAACCTCTTCCACTAAGAAAGATCTCACTGAAGAACTCCGAGACGAATTCTATTCCAGTACCTATCGTAAAGTCTTTACCACCACCAAACTTCCTCTCTATCATCGCAAACGTGTCTGTAACATTCTGTGCTCCATACAAGAAGGTGCACTCAGAAGAAAAATCTCACGATACGAAGTTTCCTTCAACGGTACAATGAATCAAGTATTCCAAGTGACGGAAAATAGGCAAAACCCAGAAGATGTGAGCATGTGGCTTCCAAAATTCGGATCACACATCATTAGATTTCAAAATATTTTAAATTTGAATATTGGCGCCCAAATTAAAATTACATTCTATACACCGAATGATGGCTCGTCGTCGGGTGAGTTGCAGCTAGGTAGAGTGTTGATTGATTTGTTTGATCCGAAGGTTTTTGCAGAGTCGAAGAATGAGGCTCGTTTGGTGGTGGATGTTACCGATTTTGAGAATAAGAATCATGGAAAGGTGGCTGTTTATATACAGGCTGAAAATTTGGTACAACAAAAGTAAATTTAAATTGTAAAATAATAATCAATAATTGATGATACATGTATATATTTAAATAATAATAATTATTTCGTTTTTATTTTGAAGGATTAATTTTTAATTGATCATCAATTCAAGTTATTTCCGATGTGATGAGGATGGAAAAACTTTAAAAAAAACAAGATTAATTCCGATTGAGAAAAAATCCATTTTAGATTAATCTTTATTATCATTCCCTAGGTTGTTTAATTTACTAGTTGAATAGAAAAGCTTTTGCTTATAATTGTACATAGTCCTAGGTTAATATAGCATCAACAACAACACATTCATCATCAGCAACACTCGATTCTTTGTAAATTATTAAAATAATAGAGGAAATTAAACAACAATATGAGTAGTGGAGCAATGGTACCTTTATCGGACAAGGAAAGACAACTTGTTACCTTCCTCTATAGGTCCATCATGAAGGCTTGTAGAAAATACGATCAATATCCTCTCAGTAAGACAACTCTGCCCAATCCAGCCTTTACTAAATCAGAGAGTATCATGACAAGAGGTTGGACTTGTACAAAATTCGGAAAGGAAATATTGGATAGTATTTATGGACATGGTGGAATGTACTATATTCCGAGATATGTTGGAACTCAATCTAGTGCAGCTGAAGAGGTAAAAACTGGAAAGGAATTACTCAATACTAACAAGTGGGCGGAAAGGGAACAAAGAAGACCAATTACCTTGACAGATATGTGTAAAAAGGCATTCAGAAAACCAGAATTATTGGATGAACAGGTCAGACAAGAGGCCTATGAAACTGGATTTGGATTTTTGAGTGAATTCAATTCACATTGGGACAAGACCAAGAAGGAGGAAGAGAAGGGAAATCTAATTCTCAGAAAAGTCGATGGCAATACAGTGAGTGTTGAACTGACAAAGAAGGGAGAATTGGAGCATGATAATTTTGATGAAGATTCCATTGTGGCCAATTCTTACAATGACATGTTAGAGGACGAAAGAATTGCACAAATCTCACAAAAGCCTTACATTCCAGAAAATTTGGAAAAGGCCAGTGTAAATTTAGTATGCACAAGTAGACCTCTGAAGAATCACCTCCTCATAGCTCATCCCATGCTTGCTAACAAGTATTTCGAAAGAACAGTCATTAGAATGGATGATAATATTCAAGATACTGGTTACATTGTTGGAAAATTATCGAATGATGAAAATACAAATGAAGACAAGAAGAAATTCGAAGATCTCCTTGAAGATGATGAAAAAACTCCAGAATCAGAAGCTAAAGCCAAAACCCTTATGGATTTTGTTTCTCAAATTAACAGGGAGTTTGAATCTTTGGAAAAGAAGCATAGTAAAGAGGCAGAACCTGAAAGACTTGCCAGATGGTACACTCATCAATTGGCAAATGAAATTCTCGATGGTGTTTGGATTGTTGTAGCTGTTGACATGGAAGCTTTCCTTCCATTTGCTAAGGAAACTCCATACGATAAGGTTTGGGAATATCTGGTATCACGTCTAGGAGGAGAATACGAATGTTGGAAGGATTACTTTGTAAATAAGCAAGCCAAACCTCTAAAAGAAAGAAATGAGTTTCCTAAGGTTAAAATTATTGTATTGTAAATATATAATGTACATAAGAGTATTAATAGAGATGTAATTAATTATCTTTCACAAAATTGGCGAGAGCTAGTTCATATTCACATTTTAACAAACCAATTTGCTCGCTCAAATAGTGTTCGTATTGATTGGAGTTTTTCTTCTTCTTTGGAGTGGCAATATCTGAATCATTCAAACTCTTTAGATTGGTGGCTGAAGTTGTTGCTGAGGTCAAAACTCCTTGATTTTCCTTAACTTCACGATTCTCCAAAATATATTTCAATCCCAAACGAATATCCAATATTTCACTCACTGGATCGAGAGCTTGTTCTGGAGTTTTCATTATTGGCTTATCAATTATTCCTCTCGATTGAACATTTCTCTGAGTTTCTGTAAATTCCTCTCCAATCTTGGCAACCTTTCTCACCATCTCTTCAATAATATTGAAATCACTTTGATAGTGAGAGAATGGTTCTTTTGTATTTTGTAATTTTTCAATATTTCCCAACAAGTGAGTCAAAATCTTGAAATCTTTGGATACACTGGACATTAATGTCTTGATTTGAATCTTTTCCTTTAAACTCAATTGACCAACTTCGGAACTACTTGTCGAAATGATATCTTTCTTTTGTGATTGCATTTGTTGTATATAAAAATCCAAAACTGCTAGGGCTTTCCTAGAACCACCAACTAAATGTACCTTTCGAATTTCAAACTCACGAATCGGATCGACAACTTTAGATGTTTTGGCAGCAATCATTTCTTCAACATGTTTACTAGTTTCGGCATCTTCTTCAGAGAAGGAAGCAAAAATTGCAAAATCATTTTGTTTTCTCTTCTTTCTAGCTTCGTTGAAGTGTTTGATAGATTGGCTATCACTTTCACTGGAGAGAGATTCGAACATTTTTTTATATCTTTGATAAAACTACTGTTTGAATAACTCTGGAAGGTGATGGGAGACATTTCATACGGTTGTCATGTAATTTACAGTTGTAAATGAACATTTGTGGCATAGGTATACGCTTACGGTTCTTCTGCCCTTTTCATTAATTTCAGTTAGGTCATGTCAGGCCATGGACACAAATATTGAAGAGTGGACATGATATTTGGAATTGCAGCTCGCTGTCAATATCATATCTTTTATATGAAAACTAAACCCCAATCTTTGACAATCCTCTTCAATAAAGTATTCTTCTTGTTTGCATTCTGAAATATCTCATAAAACGAATGATTCGAAATGGCAAAATTGAATATCGTCTTGACATTTCCAATATATTCAAGAATGCAAAACAGCATGTCCTTATCATGTTGAAGTCTACTAAAATCTAAAGGTTTGCCATCACCAACTCTATCATCCTCATCAATTGGATTAATTTTATGCATCATTTTTCTATATGCTCCCAATAGATCTTCATCCCAGTCAAGATTTGAGGTTTCCTTCTTGATAAATTCCAATACCTCCCTATTAAAATCATCCTCATTATTTTGCTCCTTATTATGATCATCATCATTGCTGACCTTCTTTTTCTTTCGAGGTGTTTCACTACTAAAATACTGTTGGTATTCTTCACTCAAAACTTTCAATAAAACTCTATCATTCACTTCAGTGTCAAATTCACACAATTCCACATATCTGAATAAATAAACTGGATGAATGAAAGCTTGGTTTAACACTGTCCAAACATTCTCAAAACTCGAAAACATTCGATAATCAGCAAAACATTCCTTTTCCAATTTAGGAACATTCCTTTCACCAAATAATTGTGCCATGATCACCTTCTCTCCTTCCTCTCCATCTTCTTCATTCTCTTCATCATTCTCTCCTTCAACATCCTCCTCATTCTCTTGATCATTATTTTCCACTATTATCAATTCATCATCATTATCATCACCATCAAATAAAACCAAATGATCATCAAATTCCGAAATACCAAATCCCTTCATTGAATAAAAACTCTGTGTATAGACAATTGTATTTTCAATGGATTGGAGGAGTTGCTTGCAATAACCCGAAACTCTGTTTGGTGTAGCATGTTTTAAAGCCTCTCCTAATTCGATTAAATTAACAAGATAGAAATTGATTGGTGTAGAGTTTCGTGTTCTTGCCATTTTTTTTGATTGTAATTGTTGGTCAACCTGAAATATTAGTATTAAAAAATTAGTTAATTTCAATTTAATTTCAAAGAAGAAATCATTATTTTTGCTGCCTTATTAAAACTCCGTTAACACTCAATTTTTCCAAACTCACCAATGAAGTACAATTTTCAAGCAATTTCAAAGCAACTTCAGTAGCTTCATTACCTCTATAGATCAGCTTCTTTAAATTTGGAAATAATTGATCCATAACAGGTTTAAAGAGCAGTGAAAAGTAAATTAGTTCTAAAGTTTCCAATGAGTATAAACATTCGGCTGAAAAATATTCTGAGAAATCGAATGGAGGATGATACCAATTTAAGGGTCTTTGAAGAGAAAGACTCTTGAGATTCTTACAATATTTGGTAATTAGTGCTAGGTTTTGAATATTTGACATTATTTTCAGTTCCTTGATTAGGCAATTTGGATTAGGTTCGTCTAGTTTCGTATCGGTATTGGATTCTTTCACAGTAATAGACTTTAGTTCCAAATACTTTAAATTAGGAAACCTTGATGAAACTAATTGTGAAAGGAATGATTTGGTTACTTCACAATCTTCCAAAACAAGCCTTTCCAATACAGGTAATTGTAATTCTACTGAGAAGAATGTCATGTAGCTCAATTTCACACGTTTCAAAAGTGGACACTTTGCCATCAAATTACAAACAATATTCCTGTCATTGAAATTAATTAGGTTTCTTCCAGTTACTTCAAGATTGGCGAGTTTAGATAACTTGACATTGTCCCATTCATTATTGGTAGTAGATAATGCTAACAATTCCAAACTCTCCAAATTCGAAACCATTTGCGAGGAGAGCATTTTCTCCACACATCCTGAAAAGAATGAATTGAGAACTAACTTTTTAGGTTTCAGCCTCTTGGTAGAACACAATTGGGAAATACTTTGAACGCCCAAATCAGTCAAAGATAAATTCTCAAGACCTTTCAAACGTTTCGTCTTGCACAAGACCTTAATAGAATCAAGGGAAGGTTTGTTAATATCCAATGAAGTTATACGATTAGCAAACTTGAAATTCTTCATGCTTCTAATCAGGTAGCTCTTCTTCTTTGAGAGGGTTCCATAGAGTGATGTCTTGCTCAAACTCTCTCTCCAAATCTTGGACACGTATTGGCAAGTACAGAGAATCATTTTAGAATCGAGGAATTGGTAAATGTAAGAGATTGTGTCTGTATTTAATCGCTCCGAGGCAAGTTTCTTTCTTAAAACTCCCAAATGACCCAAGAATAGATGAATATTATCCACAAATTCATCGACCATATCACAATGATTCAACATGTACGAATAGTCGACACTGAGGAGTTTGCTATTGAGGGTAATGAGGCCAGAGTTCACTTTTGTCATATAATCAAAAACTTGGTGCTCAATGGATTTTTCTTCACGGCGGTCTTCATAGAGCATAAATTCATCAGTATCCACTTCGATAACATCAAGTGGTTCTTGTGCAATATTGTCGTACTTTCTCTTCTTGATTTGTTGTTTGTGTTGAGACATTTTTTCTCTGGTTTAAATTTCTGTTGAATAATCATCGTGATGGTTTTATTGCCCTTTCGATTGCTTTACATCTTCCATGATAAGGTGGATTTATAGGGCCTTAGTGGAAATTGTAAATTCTATCAAAGCATCTACCTAAGAACAAAGAAGGACAATGTGAAACTAATTCACCACCTCTCACAAAAGATTAGGATTTAAAAAGATAGGTAATCTCTTCTTGGATATTAGCTTGTCCATACTCCAAATCTCTTCATAGTTGGTACCATCACTCGTTGAGATGATACCTCTTCCGTGCTTTTTAGAATAGTCCCACTTTCCCTTAAAGCAACCACCATTGGCAAAGTAATAAATTCCCTCACCATGTTTCTTATCTTGTTTCCAATTTCCCTCATAGACATCACCATTCTTATAACTGTACACTCCATATCCTTCCTTAACATCATTCACAATGCTGCCTTCATATATTCCGTTGGAGAGAATGATTTTAGCTTGGCCAAACTTTCTGTCTCTTTCCCATGTTCCTTCATAGACAGTTACTCCATCACTATAGTACAGCGCTCCAAGACCATGTCTTTTACCTTCAATGAATTCACCCTCATAAACTGATTGGTCCTTGAAAATATATCTTCCTTTTCCATGAGGAAAGTTATTGGAGAATTCTCCCTCATAAGACTCGCTATTACTGTACAGTAGGACTCCACTTCCTTCCTTCTTGTCATCTCTCCATTCACCTTTATATTTGTTGGAGGAGGTTTTTAAAACACCCTTTCCATGTTTCATTCCATTGACAAAAGTTCCTTTGTACATGGAGCCATCTTTGAAGATTTGACTACCTGCACCATTGGCTTTTCCATCTACAAAGTTGCATGTCACTACATTTCCATTGTAGCCAGTTAATGTTCCTGCACCATTTGGAATAAAATCGAAATGTTGACCAGTGTAAATTCCTTCTCCTTCAATTTCAAATGAATCAGTGTTATCATAGGATGGATCGTTCTTAAGGGCTGATTTGTTCAAACTGCTTCGAGAAGTATTTAGTGCTGAACGATGGTTTTCAATCTTTTCAAGAATTGGATCAGATCCCCTATCGAGTGGAACTTCTTCTGAGAAAGGTGCTTCAAGACCAGGCAAATCTCCCTCATCAATCTCCTCAACAATCAACTTTTGGAGTGGTATTTGAGGTGAATATTTACACCAAAAATCATCATTTGTAAATGGTACACTGGATTCTTTCAACATTCCATTCAGATCATCAACGTGCTTTCTCGTTTTTTCTATCTGCTTGTTGATACCGTCAATGTCAGATTCATTTAGGAGTGTGGAATTGTTTCCCTTTTCGAGGGTAGGCATTGGAGTGACCATGATGGTATCGTGGGGTTGGTTGTGGTAATCAATCTTGTAATTAATATATGCTTGATGAGTTGGTGAATTAGGGTTATATTGAGAGAACATGGCAGCAATACTATTATTAAGAGTCCTCTTTTCTGAGCTTTTAGCTGTCTTTGCTGGTTTGGTTTCACAAAGGAAGGAGTGGCCATGAGTGGAGAGAGCTTGTCAACTCCAATTGGAGATACATTTGGGAATAAATGGGAAGGAGTTGAGAGAATATTTTTCATGATAGCTAGGGGAGTTGGAGGTTCGAATGTATCTGCAGCTTCATTAATTTCAATTGGAGAAAGCTCGTCCTCTATTGATTTTGAATTTGAACCACCTCCTGCAAATTTATAAACAACAAAGAAGGGAATGCTTATTCCTCTATTTAACAGAATTGAATAAGGTGAAACGATAAATCCAATTATTAAATCCCAAAACTTACCCTTCTCCAAAAAATTCAATTTCAATCAAATGTGATACAGTCATCATTTTGGTCAATCCTCTTGTTGACTCTGAAATGTCACTCGGAAGAATGACTTGAATTGTCTTGCTGACTTCGTCTTCAGTGTGGCAATCTGTCAGAGTATGGAACACAATGACATTATTGTCTTGCTCCTTAAAGTCATCCAATAATGATCGATAGGAAGTTCTCTCCACTACCTTGATGATTATTTCTTTGGATTTCACATCTAAAGCACAATCTTTAATATCTAGTGTGAACTGAATCACATCCTCTGGTATAAATACATTTCTTGTGAGCTCAATGTTACATTGACACGAGCTGCTCTCGCCGTAACTATAGTTGATTGGTTGCATACTAGCCGTTTCCTTAATGTGTACTGTAAATGAAGAAATACAGCTCAAATACTGCTCTTCATAGTCACCATCCACATTTTGCAGCAAACACTGGACTGATGCATTGATTGTATAACTGATGGTTGCAAAGTTTTTCACAATCGATGGTTCAATATTATCTGGGAGAGTGAAAGAAAATTCCAACATGTGTGCTCCCCTATAAAAAATACTTCTTCCAAACCTAGTCTCAATTTGTGTAATGACATTTTCTTCAACAGATAATTGTGGATAGAATAAAGATTCCTTTCCCAAGAGGGTAATAATTGCCTGACTCATTTCCATTTTGATTGCATTTTTCAATTTCACATATCCTTTTACAGTTTCACCAGGTTTAAACTCTTTAGATTGTTTTTCGTATTGAATTGTAATTTCATAAGGTTGTGTTTCTGCAAAACTATTGTTAAACTTCTTTCTCTCCTCGGAATTCTTCTTCACCTTAATATTATTAGAGTGAGGAAGAATGTCAGGACTCGCCTCATAAGGAACTGCATACATAAGCTCGGAAGATTCCGACTCTGTTATCAATTCATCCTCTTCAGCAGCACTTTCCATCAACATTTCATCTACACTCTCTCCTAAACTAGAAGGCTCTGAAATTTCTTGCAACATGTCATTAGATTGACTTCGAAAACTAGTGGCATTCTTATATGGAGAGGAAGAGTCCAAAAACTCTTCGACTGGTTCAAGTATTTCAACTCTACTTGAGTCCAATTCCTTCTTCACTGCAGCTAAAGTGCGAGGAGAAACAATTGGAGAAGATTGAGGAAGGCCCTCTCCTGTTAATTGCTGTTTTTGGTTCTTTTTGAGGGTGAGAAAGTCTTGAAAGGAGACCATTGATGATGAATTATTTTCCTCAATAAGGCTCAAAGGTTTTATGGTAGAGATTGATACGGCTTCTTCTTCCTCATTGTATGATATTGGTTTTTCTGCAGTTTGTTCGACTGGTTGATCTTCCGAAATGGTTTGATTCGATAGTTGCTGTTCTTTCTCTGCTATTGTTAAATCTTCAACCTCAACCTCCTCATCAACATTTTGTGGAGTATTTATCAGAACGGAGGCTGCCAGTTCCTTTCTTGATGTTGTGGCCATGCTCGAAAGAGAAGGTGTCGAGTCGAGCGATGTCATTCGATGAGGTGATATTGGCAGAGACATTTTTTAAGGAATTTAAAAAACCGTTACATGTAAATGAGTGAGAGAATTGAAGTTGAAAATAAATAAGGATTGAAATTTAAACAGTTTTTTATTAATGTTTTGAATCGGAGGCGTTTGGTATAATTGTGTAATCTTTGTGAAAATTTTTGGGACTGTACAGTAAGATTTATTTACATTAATGTTGGGTCTTGATGCTCATAAGGGACTTGAATTGAGCATATTCGAGTTTGTTTCCTTCGTAGGAAATTCCATTTTCCTTTGCAATTTTAGGAACATCAAAATTCAAGTCAAATCTTTCACAGAAAGATCTCATTTCATTGATAGAGATGGTTCCAGTCTTGTTTGGATTACCTCCGAGAGCAATGAATGCATCCAAAATGTCTTCTTCATTGGCTTCATCATCCTTACTAGCACTATATCTTTGTAAAAGTTCCATAAATAAATAAAATTCAATCTTGTCTGGATTAAAAGAATCGGAATGTCTTGAAGAACTCAATTCATCATCATTACTATCCTTTCCAGCATTGTGAGCCTTGCTCAGAGCATCCAACAATTTTAAAATTTCATCCAAGGAAATTTCATACCCAAGTTCTTTTAAAAATCTAACAATGTCTCGGAATTGTTCTATCACTTACCTATAAATGCTTCTTTAGCATCCTTAGCATCAATATATCCCAAATCATGATAATCATAGGATGTATAAACTTCTCTAATCCTTTCCACGTCTTGTTCAGTGTACATTTTTTTCAGTGTTGTTTGTTTTCATGTTGTAGTTTGGCGAGTAAATTGATTTGGGAATTGGCGGGAAATTTAGGAATGAGATGTTGTTAGGTTTATTTTAACAATTCTTATTTCCTTCCATTCAAAGCAATACCAACAAACTGATAGCAAGTCAATATGATTATTATTGGACTCTAATTTTTTTACTCAAACACCTTTATTGTGGTCTTGTAATCTCAAACTGCATCATTCTATAGATTTATGCGCATTACAAAATATTTACTTGGAACATAGAGTTCCATAACAATACATCGTTACCAAACCATTCACATGACACACGTCAAAATTTGAATAACTAATTCTCTAAACAGCCAAAAAATATGTCAACACAACATCACTTTCCACATCAACACATTGTTGCAATGACATCTTCTCGGCAATACTCTCAAAGACACAAACCACTTCTTATCTTCTCCCTCATCTGTCTTATCCTATACGCAACAAGCCTTCAACCCCATCATCTCATCTCGGCACAACTTGCACGCTGTTCACCACTGATAAAAAATGGCGCCAACGCTGAGGATGCATTCTTCAGCTATTCTTATGCGAGTAGTGATTTTAATTTGACTTCATCTTCTGCGTCATCAGTTTCGAGTGCTGGAGAGTTTACTCACTATGTGGATACGCAAACGTATGTGAGTGGAGTTTCATCCAAGTGGAGACAATTTGATGGAAATATGTTTTATGTTCTTGGTGTGGTGAATGTAGATGGAACAGTGGTAAATTCGGGAGGTGAAACTCTTCAAGAGGTGTTGAGTAGGAAGAAATCTGATGAGAGTGTTTCATTGTTGGATGTTGTTCCTTTTATTAGAAAATCAACATTTGCTATTAGCAGGAATACTGGTGACTATTCCATTAGTATGTACAAGATGTATTTTGGACAAGGAAATGAAGCTAGGGATAATTTGACATCTGTGACTACTAGTAGCTCATCATTTGCTGGATTGAATGGTTATGACGCAAGTGGTAATTTAATGACCATGATGAATGTGAAAAGTTTCAATGCAACTTCTTCAGTTTCTTTGGACCTTGAGTTTGGATACTATTCATCTAAATTGGAAACTGTGTTTATTTTCACTTTGGGAGCCAGAGCTTACAATTCTTCTGGTTTCTCCTTGTACAATAGTAATTACAATATTAGATTGGATGGCTCAGCTATTGAGAGTATTCGAAAGTCATCAAGCGAGCAGCTAGTTCTCTCTTTCTATGTGAGTGATGCCAGCTATACAGGTTTATTTTCTTCTCTTGAGTATACTACAAAGGCACAGATCTACCCATTTCCCACCACAGTTAGTGGCTTTAGTTATCAATTTGTGAAATTTAACATTTCTGATACTTCCAAAGTCACATGTTCAAACTATCCTAGAAGTGTTCTGTATTCTTCCTTCTTGAACACTACACTTGCTATTGATTGGATCCTATTCGGATTGGTAGTCCTATTGACTCCTCTCTTTTTAATTTTCAGAAACGAACAACCACTCAAGAGTCGTTTAATTGTTCCCTACCTAGGTATTGTCTTTTTACTGATTTTATTTATTGGAGTTCAATATTCGATAGATAGTACTAGGCCATCAGAAATTAAGAGCATCATCAGTGTTTCATTCTTTATAATGTCTTTGTTTGCATTTATTTTCCAAGCTTTTCGTTATTATTATTTAAGATATCTCTATTCTAAGGTATGTGGTAAATCAATCTTTTTGGGAAAAGCTAACCCAAAATGAACTATATAGACTGACATTAGTGTGAAACAATCCAGAATTAAGAAATTCCTTTCCTCCAAGACTGTTTTTGTAATAGCACTAGTTGTTTCAATGGTTTTAGGTATCATTTATCTTGTTGTAGTCTTATCAGTTGCCTTGACCTCAACTAGTGTAAGCACGAATGGAGTAAAGGAAGATGTAGAAGTGGAATATTATACAAGAATAGCAATCCCTGCCTTTACAGTTCTTATTTTAATTTCTTGCCTCCTTATTGATATTTTGCTTAATATCAAATCATTCTTTGGTAATATTGGAAGATTCCTCTTCTTTGAGGATCCTCTATTTTTCAGATCTGAACTTTTGCTTGTCATTCCAACATGTATCTTTTACGTGATAGAGTTTGTACTCAATTCTGGTAAGTAATTATTTTCCAATATACATTAACAACTTGTAGAAACTCGTCCATATATTGATGGATCGCTCACAACTTTCCTCATTCCAAAGAACATTCATGAAATTAGAACAATGATTGGATTTTTTGGAATTTTCCGTTTCCTCAATCTATTCTGCTTTGTTCTCTTTTTTGGTGAGGCTCTCGTGCTAGCTGTTACCATTACACGAGTCATTAGGAGAAATTACAAGCGAGGCAAAAAGGGATTATCTCTTTTACAACCACACAATAGTCCTCTAGGAATGTTCAGATCTAAATCAAGTTCTGAAGATGATATAATTGAGAACTTTGTATCAAAGGATGATGGACACAAGCTTTTAGAAGAATTTTCCAGAAATGAGTTTTCAATTGAGAATATTTTACTCTATGATATTTTACACCAGTTCCCTAATGAGAAGAATGATGAAAACAGAAGGAAAATTCTCTTGGATATTTATCTGAAATTCATCATGTCAAACTCTGAGTTTGAAATTAATCTTTCATCTTCAACTCGTAAGGAATATTCCCAACTTATTGAAGATTTACAGGATAACAAACCACTGCAACCAGATGAACTGATTCAAACCCTCAAGATTGAGGTTATTCAAAACATGGCAGATACATTCAGTCGTCTGGAAATGTCTCCAGAATACAGTTCACTTCTTTCTAAATGGGAAACTGAAAAGGCAACAGCCCTTAAAATATAGAGAATTCATTGATATTCAAAGTTATCAAAACTCTTTTATGTACACCACTAGACATTTTCTTCTCGAAAGGAAATTGTATCATTAGTTATCACTATTAAGTTTTAGGAAACTTGTTTAGTAATATTTAATCCTTACCTGAAAGAAGTTTTTATTTGTCCGCCTCTTGCGTTTTCGTTGTTATTAATTAGAATTAAAATTGGATAATGTGCCTTATTAACATCCAAGAATGTAACTTCAACTGAGAATTTATCAATACTTTAAAGATGCATTAATATTAGACCGTTCTCTAGACCTTTCGTACGTACTTTCTACAAAGACATCCAAGAAAATCACTACTCAATATCCAAATTATCATCCAAATTACTCCACCCTCAATTGTATTTAAATTCGCCTCAATCATGCAATAATTTTCTGACTTGAAAAAATCAAAATGTCTGCCACTTTCGAATCAACAACAAGCAAACTCTTCACACCACTCACATTGGGAACTGACAAAATTCCAGCCAGTCAGAGAATTACTTTGTCCCATCGAATTGTGATGGCTCCACTCACTCGTTGCAGAGCAGTGGATGTAAGTATTATCAACAATTTTCATCTTTAACTGTTAAACACAAATATTAGGGAGATTGTGAACAAACAGAACATGCAATTACTTACTACTCTCAACGTGCCACACCAGGTGGTTTAATCATTGCTGAAGCTTCACAAATTACTCCACAAGGACAAGGATATCCATGTTCTCCAGGTTGTTATTCTGAAGCTCAGGTTAAAGCTTGGAAAAAGGTGACAGATGCTGTCCATCAAAAGGGAGGTGTCATCTTTTTGCAATTGTGGCATGTTGGTAGACAACGTTATGCTGACAATGTATCCTCTTCTGCAGTTCCAATTCAAAATGAAACATCTACAAATTTGAAAACCAGAGAACAACAATTGCCAACTACTCCAAAGGCATTGTCCATTGAGGAAATCAAGGTCATTATGGGACAATATAAGCAAGCTGCTAGAAATGCTAAATTGGCTGGATTTGATGGAGTAGAATTGCATGCTGCTAATGGTTATCTAGTTGACCAATTTTTACAAAATGGAGTTAATAAGAGAACTGATGAATATGGTGGTTCCATTGAAAATAGATTGAGATTTATGCGTGAAGCTATTTCAGCATGTATTGAAGGATTTGATAATCAATCTGATCGTGTTGGAATTCGTTTGAGTCCAAGTGGATGTTTCTTGGAAATTAGTGATTCAGATCCAAAACCTCTCTTTGAGGCAGCTGTCAAGGCATTGGATGAATATGATTTGGCATATATTCACCTTGTAGAACCAAGAATATCAGGTGGAGCAAATTCAGATGATGGCCAAGCTGAATCCAAACCTGTGGTTGTAACCAAGGAATTGAACCCATTGACAAGATCTCCAATTATTTCAGCTGGTGGTTTTACTCCAGCCACAGCAAAGAGTACCACAGAAGAGGGTGCCACAGATATGATTGCTTTTGGAAGACACTTTATTTCTAATCCTGATTTGGTTGAAAGAATTAGAAATGGTCATCCACTTAATCATTATGATAGAAGTACTTTCTATGGTTCCAAAGATGTTGTTACTGGTTATACCGATTATCCAACTTTTCAATAATTATCATTTCACGGATTATTTAATTTCCTCTTTTTTAATTAATAAATTATCATATGAGATTGTAATTGAGTTCTGGAATGACACTAATATAGTATTTCTACAAAATAATGGTTGTATTGTTGTTCAACTTTGACATCCTTACTTAAGGTAATCTGTCATAAACTTGAGACCTTCTTCGTTAGCCTTATTTCTTTGCCTATGTCTTCCAGTATTGTTTATTGGTTTATGGTTATAAATACTATTCTTCTTAATTAAAAATGCTAAATGATCCGATGAGACGGAATCGAACCGCCGACCACAGGATGACAGTGTTCCTTGCTACAGTCCCATGCTCTACCAGCTGAGCTATCATCGGTACATTAATGATCATTAAGGTCTATTCCACTATGTGTAATAAAGCATTATTGATGTGGATTGATGACCATTTTCATCTATAATACAACCAAACAGGTGGTGTCGCATCGACAGAATAATTTCGATTTATTTCTCTAGAATAAAGTGATGCTTCCAAAATGATTACAAAATTTAAAAATTAGTTTAAATTTAATATTTTTAATATCAAAAAAATGTCAGCAAATGAACACAGGGAAGATTTTGATTATTTGGAAGCCATGAAGGAATTGGAAGAATTTAAAAGAGATCTGGGCGAAAATCAACGTATTATTAAAATGAATAAAGAATTGGATGAACAAATTGCAAATCTAGAGAATAATAAAGTTTCTCTTTCTGATATGGATGCGGAAACTAAAATGAAACATATAAAGGCTGTTTTTGGAGAGCAAGCTGGAGATTTTCTTAAATATTTAGGGGAAGTGAATGATTCTAATGCTAGAGTGGAAGTAATTGCTGAGAGTATTAATAAATCAATGCGTGATGATGATATGATTGATGATAAATAAATTGAGAAATAGTTTGGAATATTCTAGAAAGATTATCACAATTTTATGTGGAATTACAAACATGAACATTTCTTAGATTCCTCTGGAATCACTGGAAATGGTTGGAAATAGAGAGAATTAACTTGTTCTTGAGAGAGTTGGAATGAATAACCCTCACCTGCAATAAGTTTAACATTAACTTCATTGGTTGGAGAGGAAGCAGAAAGGGAATAAAGACCAAATTTACCATTTTCAAATTCATATGAAATACCATCATCCAAATAGAGAGAACCAGAGCATGTGCCATTTCCATAGGTTTCATAAACTATTGGGGATGTGAAATTGTCATAGACTGACTGTTTGCTTTCAGCTCTCATTGGAATAATAGAACCAGACTTGACAAGCATAACCATCTTGGAGAGAGTAATGTCAGTAAATTCTACGACTTGGCCTCCTTCATAGTGGGTTTTGTTGGTAAAATCAAACCATCCTCCTTCATGGTTTGGCAAGTAGACTCTTCTACTTGTTGATTGACTTTGTAAAATAGGAGCTATCAAAATGGAATCACCAAACAATAATTGAGTATTTTCAAATTCTTCATTGTAGCATTCCTTTTCATGTGGGAAGTCCAACCATATTGGTCTAAGGAGTGGTTGATATGATTGTTTCTTATCGGTGGAGCGTTGAATTTGAGTGTAAATGTATGGAATCAATCGGTAACGAAGTTTGATAAAGTGTTGACATGCCTTTTCGCATTCCAAACCAAAGGCCCAAGGATTTTGCTCTAAAGTGTCCTTCATAGAGTGGCTTCTAAAGAATGGATAGCAAACTGCCGCCATTCCAATCCATCTTGCATAAAGCTCTGGATTACAATCAGAAACGAAACCTCCAACGTCAGCTCCAACCATAACTTGACCTACAAGGGACATGTTCAAAAGCATGGCAATACTCAATTTCATATCCTCAAATGTAGAATTGTTATCTCCTGTCCAAGACCAGGCATACTTTTGAATGCCACTGTATCCACTTCTTGTCAATAAGAATGGTCTGGTATTTGGTTGTAATCTTCTCAAACCTTCATGAGAAGCACGAGCCATTAAATGTCCATAAGCATTGTGAACAAATCTGTGGGCTAGTTTGATTGTCTTGCCACTTTTTTGGGATAATTCATGTTCCACTGCCAATGTAAATGTCTTGGATGTTCCATCATTGAATACAGCTGGTTCATTCCTATGAATTTAAATTTGTTAACAAAAGGGAGTAATTAAAACTTACATATCATTCCAAAATGCCTGAATTCCATTATCCATCAAATTTTGGTAATACTTTCCCCACCACAATCTCACTCTTTCATTGTAGTAATCTGGAAATTCACATCTATTAGGCCAAACTCTTTCCACATATTCCTCACCAGAAAGTTTACACCAGACATTTTCTTCAGAACCTTCTTTATAGACCTTATATGCCATTGGATTGTTTTCTGCCTTGCTGATACCTGGATCAATAATAGAAACGAAACGTTGTCTATTATTGAGCAGTAAATGATTTGCCAGTCCAATAGGATTTGGGAATTCAGTTTTGGAAATTGTAAAACACTCAAAATTATTCATATAATCAATGTCCAAATAAAAAACATCACATGGAACATCATGTTGAATGAATCCATCACTAATTTCTCTGACCTTTGATTCTGGATAGTAGCTCCATCTACATTGTTGGAAACCGAGAGCGTACTGTGGTGGGAGAGAAGTTCTTCCCGTCAATTCATCAGTGAAGGACTGAACGAGAGCAAGTGGGCTTTCTCCGACTATTAAATAAACTGGAAGTGCACCATATCTTTCAACTGAAATCTTGATATTTTCAGAGGTGGTAAGATCCCACTCTTGCTTGCTAGTAGCATCAACAAAGATTGCATGACTCAATTGTTGAGAATTTCCAGAGCAAAACATCAAGAATGGACATGATTGATACAATGGATCAGAATTGAATGAATATCCAAAGTGATCGTAGTTCCAAAACTTCCACTTTCTTCCATCCTTTGACAAATTTCCAGACTTTTCTCCAAACCCATAACATTTGGTATGTTCTTGTGAAAATTCAATTAAAGTTTCATAACATTCTTGATCTTCCCATGTATATGATGAATCTTCCTTGAAATATTTGGAGGTAGGATTCAGATTTTGAACTGGAATTTTATGAGTTTCATGTTTATGAGTGAGTTTGAAACCTCTCTGTAACACATGATCATCACTCACCTGAATTAAATCAAATGTAAAGTTTTCATAAACTCTCAAAAGGGTCTTTCCATTAGAACTAGACAAATCCCATGAATGTTGATCATCATTTTGAACAATAGACAGTACGAGTGCTTGTTCAATCAAGTTAGTTTCATGCTCAACAGCAAATGATTCCAAAGTTTCATGACTATTAGTTGTTAATAATAGTTTTGTTAAATAGTAAATATTAGAAATTTAGTTATGATAATCGTTGATATGGTGGTTAAAAGACTCACCTTTCCTTCGGATCAGAGATGTCCAATCTCCACATATGATCGGAAAGAGCTCTAACACTGATTTTTACCTCTGGGTGAGAATCCACTGAAGAAAGAATAGCAACACGGCCTTCATCAACACTTTCACATTTGATTTTGTTTGCTGACATTTTTTTGATTGTGTCATGTTGTAATCACCAGCTCTAAAAGGTATCGAAAAAATCATAATCATCCAAATCCATTTCCCATTCATTAGTAGTACTATCCACACAGACATCCAAAGGAAAATCATACTGCATAATAATAAGTTTCGGAAAGTGGTTAAAGAGACTTCTAACATCATCGAATGTAACATCATTTCCAATCAAGGTAAGTGATATCAGTGAGTGAGCAAAGAGACCCTTTGAAAGTTTTAACACTCCCTGATTACTCACAGAATTGAATCCAAGATCTAAATCTTCCAAATTTGAAAAATTAGTGTGAGCTAAATAAGTTGCACCTTCATCTGAAATATTATTGAAATTAAGATTGAGTTTTTTCAAATTCCAAAACTTTCTATTCATACACAAACATTTCACAACAGAATCTCCCAACCTATTTCTACTCACATTCAAATTCTTCAATTCTGACCCTTTGAATCCATTCAGAAAGTTTTCTAATACCTTACCAGTACAATCATTATATGACAAATCCAAATCTACCAATTTCTCTAAACTTATCAATGTTTCAAGACCTCTATCTCTCATTGTACAATCATGCAATTTTAAGCTAGTTAATCCTTTCAAATAAGCTATAACCTTACAGCCTTCTGAATCAACATTTTGGTTACTCAAAGCCAAAATACGCAGAGATGAAAAGGCAGCTAATTGCTTAAAGCCTTCGGAGGAGATACTAGAATCTCTAAGTTTGAGTGATTGTATTCTAGGAAATTGAGTCATCTTCTTCAGATCCTTATCAATGACAAATTCAATAGGGAAGGAGAAGAAGAAGATTGCTCCTCGTACCATTTGATTCCATCTTTTACAAATTAAATAACATTTACTAACGAGAATGTATCCGTCCAAATAGGAAAATATATGTTCGGTGAAAATTTCGTCAGGAAGGCTTTGTATTTCCATTTTTTTTAAATATTAATAAAATTACATATTTAAACAATTATACGTAATAGTTAATATTAAATATATTAAAAACACAATTAAAAAAAATGTCGAAACAAGGTGGAATGACACGATCTTCCCTCCAACAACAAGGAAATAGAACCAAAAAATCTAAAAAACCAATCAAGAAAGAATCCATCTCCGATCTTAGAAAGAACATTCTCGGATCAAAATATGACGATGAAGAAGAAGATTTATCCAGTGGTGCTGCTGATTTCTTCAACGTCTTTTCTCCTATTGAAGCACAGGCTGCCTCTCATAACGTAAAGAAAACAATTAGGAATAATCAATCACCACTTTCATCGGCTAATCGTCGAGTCACTAAACATGACAGTGATGATGAATCTTATTTGAAAATTAGACAAGACAGGGATTTAGTTCCAGTCACTTATGAACCTGTGGTTAAGAGGGATTTAAGTAAATTATTTGGAAAAATTAGGATAAAAGAGGAGGAAAGAAGGAGAATGGAGGAACAAGAAAACTTTTTCTTCACTGATGATTCTACTTTGCAAAATAATGCAGAGGATGAAAATCTATTGAGTACTAATCATGGTGATATTGAAATGCCAGAGAAGACGGAAGAGGATGAGTGGGTTGACTTGTTGGAATATTGTAAAAAACAACTATCGGATATTAAAGTTGGTGTTTTCAAACTCAAGTCACTCCATCAACAACATGTAAAATTCACTGTACAAAAGAATTTCCAAGCAGAGGAACAGGAAATTAAAATTCAAACAGACTATGTAAAACAATTAATTGCCCAATCAAAGAAGAGTATTGATAAATTTGACTCGTATGCAAAAGTGGCTAGACGTAGGAAAAAGACACAATTCGAAACGCTTGTAAATAATGCTAAAAAATCACTACTCACTGATTTGAGTAATTTATCTACTGACTTACAGCATGAACAAAGATCATTTTTGGATAAGCTTACCCAACTAAAAACTAAACGAAAAGAGCTACAAAGAATACATCAAAATGAACAAGTTGAGGAATTTTCTAAAGAGGAATTGGAGAGAATGGAAGCAATAGAGCAAAGATTTTACGAACCTAATGTATCAGAGGAGCAAATGCATGATTTAATGTTGAGAGAACGTGAAATTATCAAAAGAGATCAGGAATTGAGGTTTGTTTCAAATATTTGTAATATAATTCTTCTAACTTTATAACAGAGAGGTTCTTCAATCCATTGTAGAGTTGCATGAAATGTTTCAACAAATATCATCACTCATTATTGAACAAGGAAGTCTTCTCGATAGAGTTGACCACAATATTGAACTCACTTTCGAGAATGTCAAATCTGGAACAGACAATCTCATTATTGCAGAAAGAGCACAATCTCAAGGTGGAGGATGTATGGTATGCCTCATTATTGGTCTATCTTGTGTAGTTGTTTTTCTTTCCTTCCTTCTCATCATCAAATTAAGGTTTGTTTCATGTAGTAATCTAACTATTCATATTTAACAATCTATAGTCTTTTGAGAATATAATTCTACTGATGATTTTGTATAAAATATCTATTGTAGATTGATTTTAACTTTTCTAGAGCATTTTCAGCATCCTCTGAAGAACTAGAATAGGAAGAGCTTGAATAATGCTCTGGAGAGGAAGGATTTGATCTATCATTAGGGTTAATATATTGATATAAGGTTTTTGGAGATTGTGAGTTCACTTGGATGGCTTGGTTGGTGTAGGAAGGAGCTTCTTGAATTTTAAACCTTTCCTTCTCAGTTATTGTTGGTTGCTCTGCTTGGAGATTTTCAGTGGCATGTCCTTTTGAATTTTTAAGGTAAACTTCAACTTTTTCAATCTTATTTGTTGCACCAATAATTTTGAAAGCAATCTCATCATCTCCACCTAGTGTGGTTAAACTATCATCAAGTTGTTGAGCCTCCTCTGATATTAGTGGTTTTGATTGCACATTTTCAATAATCATACTTGTCTGACAAGATTTTGTTTCCACATCTCTTTGTGCACTATAATAATTAGGAGCATTAATAATTATTTCCTCAAAGCTAGTACTACCACTACTGCTGGTCAATAAGGATGAGCTCAAGTTTGGAGAAGGCTCAAGAGGAGTTCCGGGTAATGAAATACTTTCATCTTCCTCACAAGGAACTTCAACAATTTCTAGTGCTTTTGGTAGGACAATTTTGTGTTTCATTGAGCTAGTAGTAGTATTGGATGAGGAAGGAAGTTTTGAAGTGGAAGAGCTTCTTTTTGGTTTAGGAGTTGCCAGTGGAGTTGATTTTTTAGTTTCTACTGTTTTTGAGATTAGTTTTGGAGTGGGAGTTGTAGCACGCTTTGGCGTGATTGTCTTTTTTAATGATTTCTTCTCCTCCACTGTAGTAGATGATGAGATCGACTTGGTAGAAGATTTTAATGTTGATACCTTAACTGATTGAGGTCTTGGTTTCTTAGTACTTGAAGGTGGGATGGTAGTCTTTTTGTTGGATGTTTTTTTTGATTTTTTAACTTTTGGCTTGATGTTTTCCTTATTACTTTCTAATGAGGTGAAAGAAATATCCAAATTATTTCTTCTTCTCGTAGGTGATCCATAATTATTAAACAAGTACTTGTCAGAATAGTGCTCAAGCTTTCCGTACAATTCATCCGAGTTTGTGGTCATGGTAGATTCAGAACACAATGAGAGAAGATCATCAATAGTTCTTTGATTTTCATCAGCAACAGGTGCAATCGAGGAGATTGATGTATCCAAATATTTAGTTTGTTGACTCCTTGAATTGTTACTATTAACAGAGTCTTCGAACGAAGAATCTGATAATTGCCTCGTTGGTTTGCATTTGTACTTGTCTATATAATTCTTTAAAAGATCGAGAGTTGAATCCAAGTCACTCAGATGTGTTGTCGACTTGCTTGGAAGAGTTCCACATTTCGGCTGTGTAGATTGCTTAACACTCAAAGGACTCAGGCTACTGTCATCCGATACACTAAGATTTTTAACAGCAAAGGAGTGTAACTCTTTGGAAATCATATTCATCTCCTCCCATCTAGAAGATACTGAGGATGTACAAGAAGCTATTGATGAATTAAGGCTCTCTCTATTACCAACACCAATAATAGACAACGATGATGAACATGTTGATGATGGAGAGTAAGAACCAAGCCTAGATTGTTGAATGCATTTACTCATTTTTTTAAATTTGAATATTAAAAATTGGCGCCAACCAACAGTCACTTGCCTCAATCCATTGACTCTTGATAATGCGTGGTGGATCGCACTCTATTAAAGCTATTTCAAAATATCAATAACAATTAATTAGGCAATTTGAAGTAACTACAACTTTCTGCTTATTTTGAAAATTGTAAAATCATCTTGTTTTCCTCTCCTTGCTTGAATTTCCAGTTATCTACTTTCTCTCGTAAAATTCAAGTAAAAAAAATCGCAAAGATGTCTGAAAAGCCTGTTGTTGGAGACTATAGCGTCGAGTATTCCAAGTCGAACCGATCAACATGTAAATTAACCAACAAAACCATCAAGAAGGACGCGCTTCGTATTGGTAAAATTGTACAGTCGCAATCTTTTGATGGTACCTATCCGATATGGTACAATTTCGAAGGTAGGTTTTTAACTTGGTGATGATCATCAACATGTTATAATTGTTGCTTTTTTGATCGTACAATATCTTGTTTGGATCACTCTTTATTGCTTTTATGTATGATGATATTTGTGTGAATACCTATGTTGTATTATCTTTTATCTTGTGTGGAAAATTAAATCATTTGATGATGATGAATGTGGACGAAACAATCACCGATACAGATTGGGCAAAGGATAAGAAACTTGTTAAAGAATTCCAAACAAAATGCAAGAAGGTTCATGGTTTGTCCAAGATTCGTCTCGAAGATCAAGAACGTATCAAGAAATTGATGGGACAATCAAGTGATGATGCTAATGGTGCTAGTGATGATAATCTCTCCGAAGAACAAAAGCAAAAGAAGAAGGAATTTGAAGAGGAAAACAAAAAGATTTGGGAAATTAAAGACAAACTTAAGAAGTTAAAGTCTTTACCATTACTGAGATCAATGCTCTCAGAGAATGATCAAATTGAAAAGGGAGGTGAAGATTTATTAATTGATAGATGTGCTCTTGGATTATTGTTTGGTAACTTGCCTGCTTGTCCAAATGATGAATGTGAAGATGGATATATGACCTTCGCAGGTGGTGTATTTAAATGTAAGTAGTTTTTCACCATTTTCAAAATGTGGTGTTAAAATATCAAATTCTAATACATGTTATCTTCAGGTCATGGTAAATTACCTTGGGCAAAGTGTGACTACACATTATCTGTTGATGATGCATATGAAAAGGCAAAAGACTGGATTATTCCAGATGATATTGCCGAATCTAAACAATTTGAAGATTTTGAATTTAAAAAACACAAAAAATGTAACTTTGCTTTGGATACAACTGTTCGTGCACCTGTTGCCTCTTCAAGTGAAGAAAAGAAAGAGGAAGAAGAGGAAAAGGAAGAAATTGATCCAGAAAAGGAAAAATTACCACTTGGTAATTTCAAGATTGCTTGCTCTGGTAAATTGAGTATGAAACAAAGTGAATTGCAAGAAATTATTGAAGAAAATGGTGCTACATTCTTGAAAGATGTTTCAAGTGGTTGTACTCACTTGGTTTGCTCAGAAAGTGAATATGATAAGGAAACAACCAAAGTTAAAAAAGCCAAGAAACAAGGCGTTTTAATTGTTGATGAAGATTGGATTCACATGTCTGTTGAGAAGGAAAGAAAATTGACAGAAGATGAAACAAAGGAATATGTACATTACAATCCTCAAGATAAAAAGAGAAAAAAGGAAGAAACTGAAGAAGAAGAAGGTGAAGGACAAGCAGTTCCAAAGAAGAAGAAGGTAACCATTAAAGGAAGAGCTGCAGTTGATGAAGATTGTGAAGATGCTGATGTTTTACATGTCTATGAAAAGGGTGATGATATTTACTCTGTACATTTGAACTTGACAGATTTATCTACTGGTGCTAATTCTTACTATGTTGTTCAACTTTTGGAACATGATACTAGAAAGAATTATTATGTATTTAGAAAATGGGGTAGATTGAATACAAATATTGGTTCAAACAAACTCACTGAATATGGATCTGATTTATCATCTGCCAAATCAGAATTTGAAAATACTTATTATGACAAGACTGGTAATTATTGGTATGATAGACACAATTTCCAAAAGAGACCTGGTAAATTCTTACCAATTGATGTTGACTATGGTTCAGATGAAACTGATTTGGATAAGTTACAATCAGAAATGAAGAAGGATTATAAGGGTAAATTGCATCCAGAAATTGCCAACTTGGTCAAATTAATCTTTGACGTTCAAACAATGAAGCAAACATTGAAAGAAATTGAAATTGATACTGAAAAGTTACCTCTTGGTAAATTGAAAAAGTCACACATTTCAAAGGGTTATGAAGTGTTAACAGAAATTCAAAATCTCATTAAGAGTGTTCGTGAAAAGGAGAAGGAAGCAGGTGTATTTATGGAAGATGATCCACCAGCAACATCTTCAGTTGATACAACCACAACTGCCACTCCTTCATCATCAGTTGATGCCACTTCTGCTCCAGTTGATAGTTCAAGTGCTACTCCTTCTGCAACTCCTTCATCATCAGCTGATGTCGCTTCAAGTGCACCTGCTGCTGTTGTTGAAAAACCTAAGAAACCTAAAACTTCAATTCATCAACAATTCAAACAACAATTCCTCACCCTCTCCAACAAGTTCTATACCATCATTCCAACTTCAAATCCAGAAATCATTGATGATGAAGATGCTTTGAGTGCAAAGGTTAAGATGATTGAAGCTTTACAAGAAATGGAAATTGCCACCTCACTCTTGAAGAAGGATGACGAAAGTGAAGAAGATCCATTAGATGGATACTATAAGAAGTTAAAGACTCACCTCGAACCACTCGGCAAGGATAGTGACATGTTCAAGATGGTTGACACTTATTTGCAAAATACTCACGCCTCTACCCATCGTGAATTCTCACTTGAATTATTGGATGCCTTTGAAGTTGACCGTGAAGGAGAAGGTGAAAGATTTAAGAAGTATGAGGATTTACACAATCGTAGATTATTGTGGCACGGAAGTAGAGTTTCAAACTTTTGTGGTATCCTTTCTCAAGGTTTGAGAATTGCTCCTCCAGAAGCTCCAGTTACAGGGTAAGTCAACTTCGTTCAATATTCTTTTTTAACAATTTTTCTATCCATATTTGTTGTAACTATGTAACATTTTTATTATTTCAATTTTATAGTTATATGTGTAAGTAGTTTAATTATTTCACTCATTTGTTTAAAACTAAATTGTTAACAGTTGGTAAGGGTATTTACTTTGCTGACATGTCTTCCAAGTCTGCCAATTATTGTCGTACTAGTCCAGATCAAAGTACTGGTATTTTACTTTTGTGTGATGTTGCTTGTGGTAATTTATATGAACGTTTACAAGCTGACTATATTGAAAAGTTGCCGCGGGGTTATCACTGTTGTTTTGGTCATGGTAGAACTGAACCAAATAATACCATGTGTCAATATATCCTTGATGGTAAGGTTATGGTGCCACTTGGTACACCATCTGCCTCATTGTTGTACAATAGACATACCTCATTGTTGTACAATGAATTTATTGTCTATGATGTTGATCAAGTCCAGATTCGTTACTTGCTCAAAGTTAAATTCAATTATGACAGACGTTATTAAATTATTAATTTATTCATACAAGACTTTCACTATTGATCCTTAAACATTCACCAATATTTCATCCCACTAAACGACAACAACAGTACGGCTCATCATTACAAAAATTTTGGCTGGAAAATAAGCACAGCGCCTCAAGTCGTTTAATAAGAAATTGGCCAGAAAAATATTGTAGTGTTGAAAAAATTGTGCTTAATTGGATATTTATTTAACTGTATCCATACATCATATTGACAAAGTTATCAATATAGTATTCAGCTCCATTCAAAACTCTGCATGGTTCACATTCTAAATTGTTAGGAGTATTACACCAATAAACTCCAACCATTGGATAGACATTACCTCCTCCCCAATTCAATATTGGAAGAACAGCAGAACAAGTAAGGAAGAAACTGACTACTGTCTTGACACTACCATTGGTCATTGGTGGTTTCTTACATAATTTAACTAATCTCCACTTGTCCAAATATAATTCAAGAATTGAAGCAACCAAGGCAATCAATGTAATCATTGGGAAGCTAGCCATACCACTGTAAATAAGGTATTGTCTATAAATGACTTCCAAATATTCTTCAGAGACGTCAAAGTCAGGTCTAACACCTTCGTCACTGCCTTTGTTTCTTCTCTTTGAAATAAAGTATGAAACATATGGAACTACCAATTCAATAGCATTGAAAACTAAAAAGTCCAACAACATTTGGATTAAATACTGATTACCCAATGTACGAATAACACATGGAACGTTGAATAAACCCTTAGTAAAACCCATAAAGAAGACGTTGAAAAGTTTGAAAAATAAGTACTTGAAAGTATTGTGAGAACGATATCCTGACCATGTGTGATGCTTTTCAAAGTTGGTCAAACTGATACAAATCTTCTTCCACAAAAAATTGACCAAACCAATCACAACTGAAATGGCAATAGAAATCAAAGTCAAATAAAGGGTATTTTGAGAAAATACTGCATCAGCAGCTTCATAGATGGTTGTGAAATTTTGAAGAATTGTAAAACCAACTGTAATGGCACAGGAAATTAACATGAAGAGAATGAAGAGGGAATAACTGACAAAATATCTTCCCAATCTGTGCCATCTGGTTGTAGATAAATTTTCCTTAATAATATCTGCATCACGATCGAATGCTTCGGCAAGATCATGTTCTTCCATATCGTATACGTCACGTTTTTGGAAACTTCTTCTGACAATGAACCAATACAATGGTCCAAAACCTAGTGTGGCAACAATACATAATCTATAATAGAGTTCATATTAACAACTATTACATTAGAAAATACATACATGTTTGTCGCAACCCACAACCAATAAAGTTGTGGAGAATAACTGCTACCATATAAGATATCAATAAGACCACCATAGTTAGAGAATTCTCCCTTGAAAAAGTTTGAAAAAGTCTCAATATAAATAGAGTCAATAACAAGATGAGGAATAAAGTTGATTAATTGGAAAAATAGCAGTAGGGCATTCAAAATGATAATTAAACGACCAAAGTCAAAGTACAGTCTTACACCCAAACCAAAGTGGTCTTCAATTTCCTTCCATTTACAACAAAATCTCAAACGAATTGAACTAAATTCGTTTTGAACTCTATTAAGGTTAGATCACTCTTATTTGAAATTATTACATACTCTTTGATTTCATCCAATCCTAAACCTGTCTTTAACAAGTAAGGTTGACCTTTTGCAGTTCTCATAACTGTATACTTTTTGTGATGTTGTACATGTTCTTTGGCTTGATTTTTTCCAAGTTGGTCAGTACTTTCAACACGATTCATTTCTGATATTTCCTGTAACCTTTTCTTTTTACCTTGTGCAAAGACATTCAAGCCAAAAAAGCCAGATTCCCATAAACTTTCCTGATTATCATGCTTGGCATTGCAAATGAATTGAGTACCATAAATATCAGTCATATCCTCATCATTCTTCTTTGTAAAGGTTGTTTTTGAGGTGAGTGCAATATCATTCACACTCATTTGACTAGATTGACGGTTAGCTCCTTCCGAAGGGGCTTTAGGACCTGATTCGATATATCCTGGAGGATATTCATGGGTAGGGTGTTGTTGTCGAGTTACATCTTCTGTTATTGGTGGTGGTACTGTTGTATTATCATTATTATTAGTATTTTGTTGTAATTCATACTCTTGTGAATGGTGATGATGAGAAGGTTGTACATTATAATTTGGAAGATAACTTGGAACTTGGGCATTGTTTGTGAGTGGAGGATCATTCGAAGGATAATAAACATTGGTATTATATGATGTTGTATTGGGAACATAGATATTTTGTTGTTGTGTCCCTGGCATGTAGCTGATATTGTACATTACATTTGGATCTTGTGGTTGATAACCACCTGGTTGTTGTGGTGGATACTGATTGTATGGATCCATTGTGTTGTTGCTCTATTCTCTCGAAATTATTATTTCTATTATTATTATTATTTAATGTATTATGTTGATGATGTTGTTGTATTGAACCAATATCAAAAAGGATGATGAACTTTTTCCGACGATCAGAGAGCTATTTCCTCTTCCTTATCTTCTTTTCAATTATTGTTTTAAAAGTAGTCGAAGAAAAAGAGTCTCTGATGATGATGATTTGAATCAATGTAAATCGGTGAAGTGGATGATGAAAATCTACAATTACGAAAAAAAGAAGCGGCAAATGAAATTCGCTGTTTTGATTTTTTTTTAAAATTGTTGATGAAGTTTTTTCAACGATAAAACAAAGCGAAAAGGAAGAGGAATGAACTTTTGGATTCTAATTAGAGGAATCGGATATTGAATAGTTGAAATTTAATACTCTACTGACAAGCACAATAGATGGCTTTCAACACTTTCAATTCTGGGTTTCTGATCTAATTGAGAATTATTATTGAACCTACCTAAATTGATGGAAAACAGCACTTCACAACTCAAAACAAGGTCTCTATAAGATTATCACACTCGATGGTATTTTATTGTTTGGTGATGGATATTCATCGTTGTTGCATTGGTCTAATGTTTACGAATCACCAATCAAGTTGATTGGATCGAACCACCAGCATTGATCAAGATAGAAGAACTGTTCCAGTAGGTTTTTATAATTGTTTATAATAATTTGTTACTTTAAAAGTGGTCGACAACAGTTTGGTGCTATTTTGCTAAGAATTTTATTGTGGATGGAATTTGGGTTGTTATTCTGGAGTTGGTGGAAAGATTGATACCTCAATCGATAGAAAAACATTGACTTTCACCTTTTCGAATACTTTGAGTGGTTCATTCAAATATTCCATTCAATCCTAACAGGAATTATCAATTCAAACAGCAACAATTCAAGTGAAGAGAATTATTCCATCCCCTGTAAAATCTTCTTCAACACCAGTCAATCCAAAGACTTCAGGATCTACTGGTATTAAGAAGGCTGTCTCATCATCTCCACAACTCTTTTGTATATTCATGGTTACTGCTATTATGACTCTTTTCTCTGTATTATTGTAATTTCAATAAAGTGTACAAAATTTAAAGTTTTAAATAGTTGTAAAATTAATTAATAAAAAATGTCTTCAACAACAGAAAGCAAGTACAGAAATCCATCACTCACAGTTGATGCGATCGTTCCGATCAAAACAAATGAAGGGTTTCAAGTTTGTTTAATTACCAGAGGAAGAGATCCTCACAAAGGATCTTTGGCATTTCCTGGTGGCTTTGTTGATTATATGGAAGATCCGGAAGTTGCTGTTATTAGAGAACTTGATGAAGGTTTGTTATTCTAGAAATTCTCCTTTTAATCATGATAATTAATTAATTATTTAATTATTTAATTATTAAATAATTATATTTAATGATGATTAGAAACACACTTGAAAGGAACACAAATTAAATTAATTTGCGTAGCAGGAAAACCAAATCGTGACCCAAGAAGACATACCGTCTCTATAGTTTATGCTATTAAATTAGATGGTCCTAATGCCTTATTCTCCCTGCAGGCTGATGACGACGCTCAAAATGTGGGCTTTTTCAAGATGAATGAATTGATTTCAAAGGCTCATCCATTAGCTTTTGATCATCAGGAAATATTTGAAAAGTTTAGTGAATGGTTCGAAAAGGAGGGAATTACTGAAAATTTCTACTATACCTTGAGTAAGGAAGAAGAGGAACATTTGAATAAGAAATAATGATGATTTTTGACAATAATCTACAGATTCATGTGAATCTTGCCTGATGAAAATCAGTATATGGTGATGGAACACTTGTAAATTCATTAAAGAGGAATGAGAAGAACCATTCTTGTCCTGTAATTAGTTGACCTTTTCTAGATGGACGCTTTTGGTAATAGTTATTAAGGTCCTTTCATTGCCGTTCACCTCTAGATAACGTTCTCTGAAATCTGGTGGCCAAACCAAGCTTTTCATCATCAAAAAATTAACTCACACGATGAACACTCTCAACTTGTTTGTGTTGATATTTGCCTTAATACTTGGCATGCTCATCAATAAGGCAAATTCATCATCATTAAAATTGAGAGCACTCCCTAATGTTAAACTTCAAATACAAGAGCAAATTAACAAGATGGGAAATATATGTGTGTTGTCCATGTCTGGTTTGGATTGTCCTGGAAAAGCGCAAGATATGAATTTTAAGACTTCAATCATCCGATCTGCTTCTGGTGAAAGATTAACAGTTGATAATTTACCAATTATTGCTGGTGTTGGTTACTCTAGAGCAGATAATAGCATTAATCTGCCTATTCTCAAATCTACACAAGCTACCACCGTTAGTGGAAGTCAAACATTGACCCGTTCGATTAATAGTGCCACTGATTATTTCAACCTCTTGCATCCAGGTGATGGAGCTGAGATTACAAATACTGGATTATATAGTTATGGCCAAACAGCTACAGATATGATTTTTAAAAAGTTCTTCCAAGGAAACTTGAAAGGTTACAATATTCAAAAACAATTTTATACTCATAGAGTTGAAATTTCTAACATTGAACCAACTGATGATTTCAAGAGAATTATTGATCTCTTACCTGAAAATATGGATCAAGATTTGTACATGATGGTCATTAACTCATTTGGTGATTCAATTGCCACAAAGATTACATATGGCGGTATTGTAGACATGACCACAACTGTAAGATCATGTTATAACGATCCAAGCATGGAACAATATTTAGATATTCAATTGCAAATGAGTATAAATGGTGATACTGACACTAAAAAGTTGCCAAATGGATATTTGAGATATCAGAGAGTTGGTTCATTGGATATTATTGGTGGTAACCCACAATTAAGTAATATTAATCAAAGAACTCAAACCTTTGCTAAAAATCCTGTACCTGTAAAGATGGAAATTATTCCAATTTGGAGAGCATTCCCAGCTGGCATCAAACAAGAAAATATGAAAAAGGTTTACACTGACTATGCAGCTGCCAAAATAAGAGATGTTAAAGCACGTGTAGCTGAAGTTGAAGCAAAAAGAAATGAAGACAAATTGAGAGCACTACAATTCTATGCTTTCAAGACTGATCTCAGTAATGGCCAAATTCAAAAATTTGCAAATGGCAATTCAATCTATGTACAAGCAGGATCAGTTGGTTATTTCACAGAAGAAATGATAACACTCGACTATTATTTCTGTGTTCCAATTGGTGGCTATCCAGAGAAATGTAACTTGATTAAGGCAGATGTATTGAAACCTACAGTACATAGAAGTTCTGATGGATCTTCTTTCTATTTTGATTTTATTCGTGGAAAGTGCGACAAATCCAATAGATCCAATTGTATCTTCCCAGACAATGAGGCAGATAGCTGGAAGGTTGGACAAACACCATCCTCTACTGTTAGTGATAGTTGTACCACTGTTAAATTTGATACCAAATCTAAATATTTCAAATTGAGTACTGGTTCATTAACTATTTGTGGTGGATGCATGCCTATGCCTTCTTCTGACTTCAAGAGTGTAACTTGTGGTTGTCCTTACCTTGAATAAAGGTTTACTCTTATTCATTAGATATATTAGATTACATTCCAAAAAATTTATTGTTGGGTATTGTATAGACCTACGGTTACAGGACTCTCTGAAGGTGTGTTAAATGATGTATATGAATTCTTAGACGACTCAGAAGACAAAGATCTACTTGATCGTGCTGTCAGTGAACCACTATTCATGTAAGGGGTAGAATTGCTAGACTTTCTTTTCTGTTGTTGGGAATGGTAGTTTGGAGAGTAGAGAGCTGAATCGTGATTGGTAGAGACTGCATCACTGTTACTGATTGTGTAGAGTTCTGTTTCATCAAATTCGAGAGGAGTACCCACATTTTTCAATACTTGATAGTATGACGGGAAGGAAAGATCCATCTGAGCTACTCTGGAAAATATCTGTCTATGTTCTTCAGAGCTGAAATCAGTCGATTGAAGGTTAATGGTTGACTTTTTTCTGAAAGGAACTTCTGGTTCCATCATTTTAGATCCTCTATTCTTATTGTTGCTGTTCATGTAGAATCTCTTCTCCATCTGTGGCTCCTTTGAAATTATATTGCATTGCTCTCCGATATCATTCAACACTTCACCAATTTCATCAAATCTAACCGTTAAATAATCGTTTGCTTTCATTATATTTGAGAGAATTCTGTCTAGAGCAAGGGGTACCTTCTCGGTCATTAAGCAATCAAGATGGCTCTTTACATTTTCCTTAGTAATACTCAGGGTTACCTGTTGAATTGCATCATCAATTAGCTTTTCAGTCAATCTCAAATCTGTTAAGGTTTCTTCCATGAAGTTGTCATTATTACAAATGGACCTTCTATTATTTGTAATGGAAAGACTCAACCTATTTGTTGACTGCAATTTTGGAAGCGTTTGATTAGTAGGTGTAGTATCTGCTCTCAAAGTTGAGGGAGATTGATTTTCAATAATTGAAGGTATTATAATTGAAGATGGGGATAGCACTTCTTCCACAAGCTCATCCTCCTCAATTTCTTCAAGTAATGGCTCTTCCTTATCTTCTTTAAGGTTTTCTGATATTGGGATTTGCTTCTCTTCACATATCAAGATATTTGGAGGAGATGGAGTATTAGAGCCTGTTGAGAGAGATTCTGAGTGAAGAATGTCGTTTGAAATTGAAAGCATGACTGGTGGGGGAGGAATAACTCCAGGAGCAATGTTAACAATTGGAGTCACTTCCTTCTTTTCTTCTTCAATAGATTTTGCCTCAACTTTAGTCTGTGGATTGATTTTAGAAAGCCTATTTCTCATTTCATCCATGAGATTAACAACTGGTCTGATTTCTTTCTTTGCCTTTTCTGAATTGTTTGATTTAGCTATTGGTGCTGATGTCTTTTTCACAACTATCACGCTTGACGGGGTGGAGGTGGAACTGAGCCTACTGAAAGAGTAGGAGGAGGAGGAGGAATGGAGTCACTATTCATCATTGGTGGAACGCTCGAACTAGCATTAGATGGTGGAGGAGGAATAGCCAAAATTGTTAGGCTCTCTAGTTTATCTTCCTTCATCTCAATCTTTTGTTCCTTAACAGGAGAAGAATGCTTCTTTTGTGGAAGAGTAGGAGGTGATTTTGTAAATGATGTTTTCCTACTGATTTCTGACTGCTCACTTGGAGTGGTTGGAACTCTTGGAAGAGGACGTGCCACATTAGATGTCTTTCGTCTGATAACAGAAGGTAATGGAGGAAGTTTTGAATTGAGAATGGATTTTGTTTCTTCATCAATCTCAACTGGTTGATTCTTATTGAGCAGGTCCACTACATTATTTTCTTCATAGGAATGAGCCATTAGGACTTCTTCCATCATTGAACGATTCAAATTAGACTCTAATGAATTACTGACAACAGTTGGTTCCAAAAGATTACTAGATAGATTTACAGATTCTTCTTCTTTAACAACTAACTGAGTGGACGACATTTCTTTTTCAATCTTATTAAACCGATAAGGAGATGAAAGTGTAGGCGATTTTGGAGACGAAACTAAATGATGAATTCGCAGAAGGACTCTTTGGCGATGATGGATTTGAAACACTTGTTCTCTCCTCAATAAATTCCCTCATTCTTTTAACGAAAAACCTTGTTCCAACCTGAGGAGGTTCTGATAAACTTGCAGTATTAGCCAATAATTCCTCTTGATTATCCAATGATGATAATAATAATTGCGGAGAAGGAGGTTGTTGTTGATTCAAATTTGCAGGTTGATCCTCCCCTGATCTGATGAGCGGTATTGATTTTTCTTTTTGATGATCATCAGTATTCATATTGTGTTGGTAGGTTTGTTGTTTGCCAAGTGTTCTTGTTGAGGCTGTTTGAGGTAATTTACGATTTTTTTTCTGGTTGGCTAAAATGATTTTCCCGCCATTTTTTTATAATGTTCTCAGCTTGATGGTTTGCTTTCAAATCTTTTTAAGATTTCGAATAGAAATTATTGTAAATGCAATAGTTTAGAATTAAAAGTTTCGAATAGTTACAAAAAGTGAATGGTCATTTAAATCAAGTTTACCAAAAACTTCAACTTTCCAAAACCTATCCAATTAAATGTAACCGCCATCATTCACTTCATCTTTCGTAACTAAAACAGAGATACTTTCCGTCGCTTTTCGAATAAAAAATTACGAAAGTAAAAAAACACAAAAAACTCACTCCAACATGGCCGCTCTCGATGCCAACACAGTGGACGATGACTATGTCGATTCGTTTGCCTCCCTTGAACATGACAATCACCTAGCCAGCATACCAGATATTCATCTCAATAACACCAACACCAACAACAATACTTATAAATTAACTCCAATAGGACAATTCGTAAAATCCGATTCACCACCAGCAGACCTTCATGATAATGATCATACTGTTGAAAATGGAAGTGATGACAATATTAATCAAACACAAGAATTGCCATCGACTTCATCTCAACCAAATCCACAAAGTTTTTACTATGAGAAAAATTCTGCAACAAGAAGAAAAACACCAAAATTTAATAATTTGAATGAGGAAGAGGAGTTAATGATGGGAGAAATGATTGAATTGGATGATGTTGATTTGGGATCACCTCCTTTGAAGAATGGACCTTTTCAAAGTCAATTGAGAATGTTGGATGATCATCAAACAATTTCAACACCAACAGTTGACAGTTCGAATGATGACAAGCATAAATCAGTTTGGAGTGATTTGGCATTACAGTTTTTGAAAGGAGATATGGCTGATGAATTTTTGACATTTGAAGATGCTGAGGTATCACCTGAAATGTTGAAACTCTTACATGAGAATAAGAAGACAATTGACAATCGAAAATTATTATGGAGATTATTATCTGGTGGATTTTTATTTAGTTTTTTATATGCATTGGGTGGATGTTTCATTTTCATCTTGTTTGGATTTTGTTTTTCATTGCCTTGTGCATTACAATTATGGAGAATTGCCAAGTTTCTTACCTATCCCTATACGAAATCAGAAACCTACTTTTATTTACTATGTTTAATCAATACTGATCCTAAGAATACCCCATCAACTAGCTCAACACTTGACAGAAGAATGTCAATTGCCTCCTCAATGACCACTCAAACCCTAGATAGAAAATATAGTGTGACAACAGTCAAGGAAGCACGACAAATCCTCTTCCAAGAGAAGGAAAATAAGGGAATTTTATTGTGGATTGCCAATATTGTTTGGTTATGTTTATTTGGTTGGTGGATTGCCTTGTTGCATTTGATATTTGGTGGGTTAATGCTTGCCTCTAGAGTTGGAGCTGATTTTGGAAAGAGACACTTGTCATTGATTAAATTAGCACTATTGCCATTCGGTTTATCAATTAAGAAATAGTTTGGCAATAAAATTGTCAATCAGTCCAAATAAACATTGTAAGTCCTGTACTTGTTTGCTTAATTCTCATAAACAGCAACTGTTGTAAAGTCCTCAGAAACCTTGTAATCCCTTGATATCACTTAAAATTAATAAGTGAAATTTTTTTAAAACGCTTAATGCTATAAATGTTTTATAATGATATTTAAATTATTTAGTGGTAGAGTCAATACTAATTTATTTTACATTCTTATCATATTCTGTAATGTGGTAATCCATTCAAATCATATTGAGGTTGTGATTGGTTGTATTGTGGTGGAGGTTGTTGATTTGGTTGATTGTATAAAGCAGTGTTTTGTGGATATTGTTGTTGTGGTTGTTGATTTGGTTGTTGTTGTGGTGGTTGTTGAGGATAGGAAGGTACATTAGGATAAACTTGAGGTTGACTAGTACTTGTTGATGAGGAAGAAGCATTGGTATTATTACTATGGAAATCAGTATTACCATTGTTGAATCTTAGTGAACTTGTTGGTTGATCTACATTCAGTTTTGCCATTGAAGCACCACCATAGAATGAATCAACTTGAATTGGAATTTTTGGCTCAATTCTGTGAGCTTTCATATAGGAAAGGAATTGAGTTGGAATTTCTTTCAAAACTTCTTGAGCCAACACACTTGGATGACTATTCTTGTAATTGTTGAATGGAACAAATTGAACAATGTCTCTTGACATTCTTACTCCAGTGCTAGAGACGAGTGGTGTTTCGTCAGCATCCAATATATTCATGTTGGTAAAGTCAGCATTTCCAACACCAACAATGATAATAGAGAGTGGTAATGTGGATGCATTGACAACGGCATCAATGGTTTGATTCATGTCAGTAATTTCACCATCAGTCAAGATTAATAGAATATAATAAGTAGTTTCTGCATAGGTTCTGGCAAATCCAGCGGCAGTATTGATAACTTGAGAAAAGTTAGTAGGACCATAGAGTTGACATTGTGACAGGGCATAGTTATAGGCATCAAGAATTCCTTGAACACCTGACACTTCAGGATTTTGCCAATTTAAATTGGCTGGAAAGCAATGAGAAACATCATAACGAGGTGGAATCTTGGCCCCAAACGAATAAACCGGAAACTTCTTATCAGTATCATAATAACTCAAAATATCACCAACTGTGACAATGGCACGTTGGTAATCATTCATAAAGTTTGGTTGACGGTAATGGAGAGAAGTAGGTTGCATTGGGTCACCATTTGAAGCAGTAAAATCAATAGCACAAATGAGCGAAACTTCTGATCCTCCTCTAATATATTCCAAGAAAGTATGCATTTGTTCCACTTTGATACTTTCAATCGTAATATTTCCACTTCCAATGTATGATTTTTTCTTCTTTTTCAATTCAGGATTCACCAAAATGTAACTCTTTTGAGAACCTGACTTTACTAATTCGTCCAATGTTGTCTGGTGGAAACCAATTAATTCATGGTTTCCAGATCTATTCCAATCATAAACCTCCAATCTAATAGGTCTATTATAATCACCATTACACAATCTTTGAACAGTCAATTCAAATGGTTTCCAACTACAGTTCAAAGTCTTGGTGAAATATTCACTCTTATAAACAGGTGAAAATTGCTCGGAACTAACATCACCTCTAGAAATAATCAGGAAGGGATCAGATTTACCAAAAAAGTAATTCTTTGAATCAAGATTCTTGGCAGAACATTTCAAATAGAGCATTTGGTTTGCATTCTTGACTTCCTCAGCACGGACAGCAATGTATCCTCTCTTTACGTGAGGATTTTGAGGAAGGAGAATTGGCTTCATCAATCGACCTCCTTTGGATCCGACAATTTCAGCCAATGTGCAATACATTTCACCAACCATTTCCTGATCTTGTATTCTGATGGAATGTTGATTATCAATATCCACAATGACAAACTTTAAATATTGATTGGTCTCGAATCGATATTTGAGAATGAATTTTTGGACAAACTATTTCGTTCAATATACATATGTATTGATAATGATGAAATGATATTATTGTGATCAATTAATTATATTATTTGATGATATAATTTAATTAAATTAAATAATCATCATGATGAGAATACATGATGAGAGAATACATACCTTTGGATTTAAATTATCCCAAATAATTTCTGTCTTGCCAATTTCCAACCAATTGTTACCATCCTTCATGTAGATAAAAACCTGTGGATCGGTCTTGGACATTAAATCAAGATTGGGCAATTGACTACATGAAAGTGATAACTCAACTTCTGTGCTAATATCTTCGGTGGCAACAGTATTTTGAACACCGAGGTTTGTTGGAGCAGAAGAAAGCATCAAAAGAGTTTAGTTTGGGTGAGTTAGTTTGTGTGTAAACCGACGAGAGAACAAAGCTTTAAGCTTTTTTGTTTTTTTTAGAATGGACAAGAAAAATTGCTTGATTTTGGTTATTTTCCAGTATTATCAAGTGGAACCAAGATGGAACACATGAAGAAGAGCATTTCATTGTTTCAATATGAATGATAAAAATAATAATATTTTGTGGTGGGAATGAAGAATGAACAATTCACTAGGAGGGAGAAAACAAATTAGTGAAGAGTTGTAAAATTTGTTAATCTCAATTCCGACTACTTTGTTGCATAGTGTTTGTGAACAAAATATTAAGGCGTTTAAAATATAAATAAAAAATGCTGTATTAATGTTTTCGTGATTGAAAACACTTCAATGAGGTATAGAAAAATAATCTCGGAATGTACAGCATGATAATCATACAGGTAATCATTAACCTTATTTAATAACAAAAAATATATTGTTTGATTGTGGATGGCCATTACATTAATAAATCAAGATCTTGTTGATTTCAGCTTCAGTTTGACCTTCATCTCGTGTCCAATATCAATCATCAATCACCAAATATTTTTCTAAACATCAAAAAAAAAACATTAGGAATGTGTAAGTAATTAACAACCCTAACATCAGTCATTAATCACCCAATAATCAAATAATCCATCCTGTTGATTAGCAAGTGATATTAAAGGAACATTGACCAAGATTAAAGGTGGTAGTGTTCAAAATCGTTTGGCAGCCATTGGTGCTTTATTTTCTTTAGCATCAGATGATGATATTAGAGAGGAAATTAGAAATATGGGAGGAATTGGTACTCTTGTTGGATGTTTAGAGGATAATTCTGATCCACGTATTCCTAGACAAGCCTGTGGTGCTCTCTTGTAAGTTTTTTATTACCAACTAATTTACTTACATAATAATTATTTAATATTATAATTATAATAATTATTAATTGAATGATGATTGTTTATTTATATTATATCTATCTAGAAACATGGCAAATGATGATCAATGTAGAGAGGAAATTCGTGATTATGGTGGTGTTGAATTGATGCTCAAGCTTATTGAAAATCAATTCAAAGATGCAACCAGTGTTGAATATGCTACAGGTGCCTTGCTAAATTTGAGCTCTGACGATGACACTAGAGAAATGGTTAGAGAAGCTGATGGTGCTCGTATTTTGGCTCGTTGCTTGTCTGATGCTCCAAGTGAAGAATCTAGAAGAAACTCTGTTGGTGCCATTGCTCAATTGTGCTTTGATCAAGAATTTACTAAACAATTGGTTTCTGGAGATGCTTTGAAACACATTGTTGAATGTTTAAACTCAAGTGATGAAGAAACCAGAAACAGGACCTCAGGTTGTATCTGGAATTTGAGTGTTACTGCTGATGAAACTAGAGAAGCTTTGGCTCGTGAAGGTTGTTTGGAAAGTTTGGTCAATTTATTGCAAAAAAGTGAGGATGTTAATGAAGATCCTGAAACTGTTGGTAATTGTGTAATGTAAGTTTTATATAATTATATAGAAATATTCTAATTTTAACATTTTACAATAATTACTATTGCACTACATTATATTGTCAAATGTATGATGTTTAAACAGGTGTCTTTCAATTTTAAGTTCAAATGACATGGTTGCTGAAACTTTACGTGAAATGGACGGATGTTTCGAAATGATTATTAAATTATTGAGTAATTCTGATTCTACTATTGCTCAAAATGCTGCGGCTGCCGTTTGGAATTTGGCTCACAATGATGATAACAAGAAGGTTTTGGCCAATTTGGACACAATGGCATCTTTGATTCCACTTTTGGATTCTTTCAACTCTGCTTCCGATTGGGAAGCTTTGGAAAAAGTTTTGGGTGCTGTTTTAACTAGCAGTACCAATGACAATATGGCTGATCAATTCCGTGAAAATTCTGGATTTGGTCCACTCAAGACAATCATTGAAGGCAAGGTTGATCCAACCACTATTCAAAATGACCAACATAAGAAGTGTGTATTATATGGTATTATTGGATTTGCCGTTTTGGCTTACAATGATAAGAATAAGGATGAGATTCGTGAATGTGGAGCTATTGCTGACTTGATTGAATTACTTTCTTTGGAGTATGATGACGATTTACTTGAAAAGGTTACTGCAGCCATTTTGAACTTGACTCACAATATTGAAAATAGAACAGCCATTCGTAAGCTTGACGGTATTTCAGTTCTTATTGAGCTTCTCTACCATCACAATGAAACCATCTCAATGAACTCTGCTGGTTGTTTGTGGAATTTGAGTAACGACGAGGCTTGTAAAGCAGTTATTCGATCTTTGGGTGGTTTAAAGCCATTGTTAGCTTTGATTGGAGGTGGCAAGGTTGAACCACGTTCAAAGAAGGACAGAAAGATTTCAAAGGAAGCTATTGAAGCTGCCAATCGTCTTGTTGAAGGTGAAGAAGAAGAATCTGAACCAGTTCCAGAAGAAAAATTCGATGTTATGGAATTTGTTGAAGACATCTTCAATCCAAAGAAGGACTTTGAAAAGTTGGACGATGAGGATGGATCTTCTGATAAGAAGAAACCTCAAGTCAACAGAAATGGTGAACAAAGAACCACTACTGGTGCTGGTGTTGAATATGGTGAAGAAACTGGCATGACTCCTGCCAAGATCATTGTTGGTGCTGCTCGTATCGATATTAAGAACAGAAGAAAGGTTGCAGAGGCCGAACGTGAAAAGAAGGAGGCAGAAGAAAGAGAAGCCAGAAGAAAGGAACGTGAAGAAAGAGAACGTGAAAGAAAACGTAAGGAAGAAGAAGAAAAGAAGAGAAAGGAAGAGGAGGAAAAGAAGAGACAAAAGGAAGAGGAGGAGAGAAAGAAGAAACTTGAAGCCGAAATGAAAAAGAAGGCTGAAGAGGAAGCTGAAAAGGAAAGACTCCGTTTGCTTGCTGAAGCTGAACAAACAAAGAATCAACTTAAGGAAGCTTTCAATGCCAAACACAAGAGAAAGGGTGTTAAGGATGAAGACATTGATTGGGATGAAATCTATGAAGATGGATTCACTCCTTCTGCTACTAAGGATGAAGCCAAGGACAAGTTGGAAGGTCAAATTGATGAATATTCCAATCTCATTGACCCATTCAATAATAATGGTGTTTATGATCAACTCACTCCTGATGATATCAAATTCATTGAAAGTGAAATTGAAAGAGCTAAACGTTTCCTCGCTGAAAATCCAAATGCTACCAAGGAACAAATTGATGATGCCAGAAGAGAACTTGATGCCAATGTCAAACCAATCATTGAAAGAGCTAAGGCCAGAAAGGTTCTTGGCGACATGACCACCAGCATCAGAGATCGTCTCTTGAATGACTCTGAATTGTTGAACAATTTGACTCCTGAAGAAAGAAAGGAATTAGAACAAGCTGTTGCTGAAATGGAACAATGGTTACGTGACCATCCAGATGCTACCAAGGAAGAAATTGAAGAAAAGGAACGTGAATTGCTTGCCAAGATTAAGCCAATTTTGGCTCGTGCTGCTACCAGAAATGATTTGGAAAATTATGCTCATGATTTGAGAAAGAAGGCAGCCAATGAAGATGATGACATTGATTTTGACTTGTTGGGTGATGAAGATAAGGGTACTTTCCATGATGCTATCAAGGAAATTGAAGATTTCTTACTTGAACATCCAAATGCCTCTGCTCAAGATATTGAGGACAAGAAGGATGAAGTCAAGAGGCGCATTGATCCAATCATTAAGAAGGCCAAGGCCAAGAAGGATCTCTTACAATATGCTGCTGACATGAGAGATAGATTGAACAATGATCATGATTTGAAGAAGAGACTCACTCCAGAAGAAAAGAGATCTATTGAAACTGCTTTGGATGACTTTGACAAGTGGATTAAAAACCATCCAAATGCTGATGCTGAAAGCTTGAACAAGCAAAAACAAAGACTCAAACAAAAGTTGGATCCAATCGTTTCCAGAGCTGATGCTCACAACAACTTGGACGAATACATCAACAGAACAAGAAAGAGAATTGATGATAATGATGATTTGGGTGAATTGTTGGATGATGCTGACAAGAGAACTCTTCAAAAGGAATTGAAGGATGCTGAAGAATTCTTGAAGAAGGTCGAAAAGGAACCAGTCAAATTCACTGCTGAAGAAATCGACAACAAGAAGAAGGAAATCAAGGAAAAGCTTGCCCCTCTTATTGAAAAGGCTGAAAAGAGAAGAGAACTCAAGGACTATGCCAGCCAAATTCGTGACATTGCAAGCAATGATAATGAACTTGCTGAATTTATCACACCAAAGGAAAGAAAGTTGCTCGAAAATGAGGCTAAGGAACTTTCTGACTGGGTAAAAAACAATAAGAAGGCCACTCCTCAACAAGTTGAAGAGAGAAGAAAGAAGGCTGAAGAAAAGGTTCAACCAATCTTGGATAATGCCAATCAAAGAAAGGCTCTCAAGGAAACTGTTCAAAGATTGAGAGATCGTTTGAATGATGACAAGTATGTCGAAAAGTTGAAACCAGAAGAAAAGAAGGCTCTCAAGGATGCTGCTGATGAATTGGCCAACTTTTTGGCTAAGAATCCAGAAGCTTCTGCCAAGGAAATTGAACAACAAAGAGAAAAGACCAATGAAAAGGTTCTTCCAATCTTGGACAGAGTTAGAGAACAAATCTCACTCGAAAATCATGTTAACAATGTTAGAGATAAGGTTAGAGATGATCCAGCATTGAACAAATTCTTATCTGATAAGGAGAAGAAGGCCATTGAAAAGGCTGCTCAAGATGTTGAAAAAGTCCTTGCTAGTAAACCATCCATTAAGGATACCAAGAAGGCAAGAGAAGATTTCAATGATGCTGTCAAGCCTCTCCTTGAAAATGCTGCTGCTAGATCTAAACTTGCAATCTATGGTGATAAGGTTTTGGATGATGTCTTGTCTGATCCACATACAAGTGATAAGGATAAGGAAGCTGTCAAGAAGGCAAAGAAGGAATTGATTGATGACTTTTTGGCTAAGAATCCAGATGCCACTAAGGAACAACTTGATCAACAAAGAAAGAAGTTCGATGAAGCTGTTGCTCCAATCACTGATCGTATTAATAAGAAGAAGGAATTGGAAAGAAAGATCAATGATATCAAGAGAAAGTTGGATGATCCAGATTCTGCAATCTGTTCAAAGGCAACCCCAGAAGAAAGACAATATTTGGCCTCAAAGGTTGATGAATTGTCTAAATTCTTGAAGGAAAATCCAAATGCCTCTGCTAAACAATTGGAAGAAAAGATTAACGAATTCAACTCTCAAGTCGAACCAATTGCCAAGACATGCGAAAAGAGAGACCAATTAGAAAAGCAAGCAAACACTATCAGAGACAGATTAGTTGATCCAAATGACGATCTCAACAAGTATATGAGTGAATCTGAGAAGACTCAACTCAGAGACGCTACCAATGAAGCTCTTCGTTTCTTGGAAAAGAATCCATCTTGCTCATCCTCAGAAGTTGCTCAAGCCAAGAAGAAATTGGACGATAAGACCAAGGAATTGGTTGAAAAGGCCAAGGCTAAGGGTGGTTTGTATAAGAGAGCTGGTGGACTTCTTTCTGATGTTAACAATTATGGTGAAGGCGGTCTTGGAGGTAAATTGAACAGTGTTGAAAAGAGCGAAATTGCTGATAAATGCAATGATATCATCAATCACTTGAACAAGAATCCAAACCTCTCAACCAAGCAAATCAAGGAAAAGGAGAAGGAACTCAACAAGGTTGTTGCTCCAATTCTTGATAAGATCAGAGAAAGAGACAATCTCCGTGAAATTATTAATGGTATTCGTGATCAAATCTTCAATATTGATGATAAACTTGAAGATGACAAGTCAGATGCTTCCTCTGATTCTGACAGTGATCGTGAAGATTTGGAAGATTTATTGGATGGACCAATCAAGAAGTCTAAGGCTCAAAGAGATGAAAAGGGTAAGACCGACAAGTTGGGTAACTTCTTGTCCAACGAGGAAAAGAAGAAGATTGACGAAACTACCAAACAAGCATTGCAAGCTATTGATTCTGATCCAAATCTTTCAGTCTCTGACTTGAAGGAACAAGCAAGAAACCTCAAGCAAGACACTGAAAATATCTTGAAGGCTGCCAAGACCAGATCTGATCTCAACGACTATTTGAATAACATTCGTGAACAAGTCAAGGATGAAGATGGTATGATTGCTAATCACTTGAGTGAAAAGGATAAGAAGTTGATTGATGAAACTATTAATGAAGCACTCAACTGGTTGAATAAGGAAGGTGCTAATGCTACACCAGAAGCCGTTGAAAAGAAGAAGAAACAAGTTATGGACAAGATTGATCCAGTCATTCGTAATGCCAAGCAAAGAGGTGAATTGGAATCAATTGCTAACAAGGTTAAGCAACGTTTAGAAGATGATGTTGATTTGACATCAGCTCTCAGTGAAAAGGACAAGAAGGCATTACATGATGAAGTTCAAGAAATTCTTGATTTCTTGAAGAAGAATCCTAATGCTACTCCTGAACAAATTCAACAAAAGAAGAAGCAATTCGAGGAAAGAGTTCTTCCAATTCTTGAAAAGGCTGAAGCCAGAAACAAGTTGAAGGATTTGACCAATGAACTCCGTACCAGACTCTATGATGAAGATGATCTTGGAAACAAGCTCAGTGAAGCTGATAAGAAGAAGGTTGAAAAGTTGATTGATGAAGCTGTTGACTTTTTGGAAACTAATCCAGATGCTTCAAAGGAAAAGATTGATCAAAAGAGACATGCTTTGGAATCCAATGTCATGCCAATTATCAAGAAGGCTGAAAAGGCCAAGAAGGCTGCTGACTATGCATCTGCAATTAGAGACAATTTGGAAAATGATTCTCTCCTTAAGGATGCTCTCACTCAAGAAGAAAAGAAATTGATTGATACTCACACCAAGGATTTGCTTGACTGGATTGAAAAGAATGCAGCCACTGCTACTTCTAATGAAATTAGTGATAAGGAAAGACAATGTAAGGAAAAGGTTGATCCAATCCTCAATAAGGCCAAGGCAAGAAATGCTCTCAAGGAAGATATTGAAAAGTTGTATGAAAAGTTGAATGATGAAAACAAGCACAAGTTCTCTGAAAAGGAAAAGAAGGCCATTCTCGATGAAATCAATAAGGCCAATGACTACCTTGATACAGTTGCCAAGAATCCAAATACCACTTCTGATGATATTGAAAAGAAGAGAAACGAATTGAAGATTGCCACTCAACCATTGGTTCAAAAGGCCAAACAAAGAAAGGAATTGCAAGAATATGCTGCAGGTGTTCGTGATAAACTCCAAAATGATAGCAAGCTCACCTCTCGTATGACTCCAGAAGAAAAGAAGACCCTTGATAATGCTGCTAAGGAAGCTCTTGACTGGGTCAACAAACATGGTGATGATGCCTCATTGAATGATTTGAAGGAAAAGTTGCGTCAAACTAAAGCTAAGGTTGAAGCTACTATGCAACGTGCTGAGAAACATCAAAAGTTGGAAGATATGGCCAACAAGATCAAGGATAAGGTTGAAGGTGATTTGAAGGACTGCATGTCTTCAGAAGAAAAGAAGACTGTTCTCCAAGAAGTTCAAAAGACTCTCGATTGGTTGAACAAGAATAAGACTGCTCCAATTGGTGAAGTTGAAGCTCAACAAAGAGCTCTCGAAAATAAGATTGCTCCAATTATGGAAAAGGCTCAAACCAAGAAGGATTTGGCTGACTTTGCTAATACTGTTAGAGACAGATTGAAGAATGATAAGGAACTTGCCAGTCTCTTGTCAGCTGAAGAAAAGAAGGCCATCAATGATGCTGTCCAAGAAACTCTTGATTGGTTGAACAAGAATCCAAATGCTTCTCTTGCTGAGTTGAAGGATAGAAAGAAGAAATTGGAAGATGTTGTTAACAATGTTCTTGGTGATAAGGAAGCTGCTGAAAACTTTAGAAATTATGCTGAAAAGGTTTTGGAAGTCTTGAAGAAGAATAAGCAAGTTCAAAAGGACTTGACTGATGAAGAAAAGCGTGCCATTCAAGACTTTGCTGAAGAAGCCAGAGATTGGTTATTAGAAAATCCAAATGCCACTGCCAGACAAATCAGAATGGAAAAGAAGAGATTGGAAGAAAAGTTGGGCAAGATTAAGAAATTCAAATTTGAAATTCCTGCCACTCACTACATTGGTAACTTCTCAGAACGTACCAGATGGGGTGATGACAGTAAGCGTACCAAAGATATCAACTCATTATTGGGTTCATACATTAAGAAGGGTGACAAGGTTGCTACTACTCCTGTCAAGCCAACAGCCACCTCTACTCCAACAAAGACTCCACAAAGAAATTTGAAACCAGTTGCCACTCCAAAGAAGCTCACCAAGGAAGAAGAAGAAGAAATGAAATTGTTCGATACCATGAAGTTCAATAAGGGTGGTTTGATTCAAGCTAAATTACAAAGTCTCATGGGAAGTGTTGGCTCTGCAAGTGCTGTCAGCGGTTCAGTTGTTGAAGAAGAAGAAGAACCAGCTGTTGTTTATCCATACTCTGAATTGAAGAATAACAAGCAAAAGAAGTATCCATCAGGTATTGACATTAACAAGAGAGAACAATACTTGAGCAATGATGAATTCCAACAAATTTTCAAGATGTCTCGTGATGAATTCAAAAACTTGCCAGAATTCAGACAAACCAAATTGAAGAGAGATGCTGAATTATTTGCCTATGCTTATGAACTTTAAATAAATTAATTGTGTTCAATTAATTCCCTTGAACAATCTTATAACAATTTTTCACACGTGTGAATAATATCAATTTTCCATAATTATAAACAAAATTTCAACTTCAACAAACAATTAATTTTCTAATTGATTGAAATTTTTAAATTCCTCAAAAAAAATGCAAAACTCTAAAATTTTAAATTCCTCTTCATCGTTAGGGAGAAAATTGTTCATCAAAAAGTTTCAACCTTTCGGAACAACTTGTTCGTATAATAATAGTAACAAATCAACATCCCTTCTTCAACAACAATATCAACAAGAACAAACATTAAATTTTTCATCATCGAAATGTACTCTCCGAAAGAAGAATTTCAGCGAGAAGAATATAACCACTATTATTAAAGTTAAATATGATCCTAGAAAGGATGCTACTCCACGTAAACATATTATTGAAGGAAAATTCCATCAAGACCACGCAGAAAAGACACAAGAATCTATTCAACAATTTAATCAAGTACTTTCTCAAGTAGATGTTGATAGAATTACAAAGGAATATTTAACTCAATTAAAAGAAAGAGAGGAATTTATAAAGAATTATCGAGAGAAAATTGTTAAAAAGCTTTCCGAAGAGGAAAATCTCTTCTTTTCAAACATGATGGATATGGAATACATGAAGAAGGCTAAAACATTTTTGAAGGATTTGGGTATTGAAGAAATTCCTATTGAACAGTTTGTTAAAGCAATGACTCATATTAGTTTTGTTCCTCCTTCTGCTGATACAATGCAAAATCCGAGTGTTCTTGGACAATGTAATGATGAATATCAACCTATGGGAGGTCAATTATTTACAACATTGTGTAACAAGTTTATGTACATGTTTTTGAGATATAGAGAATTTAAGAATAATAGTTCTGAAAAGAATTTGAGATGGTTTTTAGAAGATGCTCTCAATATTGAAAAGAGAGGATCTGAATTTGAAATTCAATTTAATTATTTTAATAGATTGAGAAATGATGTGTTGCACCATGTTTCTAAGGAGATTGGTCTCACAGATTTTGTTTTGTTTGATACCAATCGATTGACAATTGAAGCACCTCCTTTGAGTAATATTGAAGTGGACGAACCTTTGGATCCAGAAGCTAAGCAATATATTAAACCTAAGGAAGCTGTTCCAGTAGGATATCAATTGGAAGTTATGTCTAATGCAAGTGCTGTTAGATCTTTACTCTATCTCATTGAACATCACTATAATTTTGATAAGGTTTCAACAGTGTTTGAACAATTCATGATACCCAAACTTGCAGAATACATACAGAAGGAAACAACAGTTCTCAGAGAAGATGTTCACTATCCTCAATTATTGCAAACTTATTTGGATAAGCATACTGAAATGAAGGACAAATTCTACCTCGAATATAGATTCATCACCCAATTTATTGATGAAGATAACAAGAAGAGAGTGCAAGTAGGTCTATTTGTAAATGATCAACAGTGGGGAAGTGAATTGGCTCCAAACTTTACAGAGGCTAAATTTATTTTGGCAAAGAAGTATTATGATTTGTTCACAACCAATCCAGTAATGTTGAGAAAACTGGTGGAACAACTTGCCAATGTCAACTATATCTATTCTCTTGAAAAATTGACAGGAGCAAGAGATCAAAAAAAGAAATAAATTATTTCATAAATAGGTGCTTAGTGGTTTTAAATCGTATACTGTTACAAAAGCTTGGTGAGCTTATCGAATCTTGGAGGATCATTTGGATCTGTACGTTTTTGAATTTCTTTCTGAATAACTACTAAATCTGAAGATGCTCTATTTTTGACAATTTCGTTTCTGAATATTTCTGGAGAACGATTATTGATTTGTTCGAATGCCTCACAAATTTTGTCAATGAGCATATCATAAACTCGTTTGGAATACTTTTTCTGTTCAAATTGATCAGAACTAAGGAAGGTGCTCGAACCCAATGTTCTATAAACACTATTGGCTTGCTTGCACATGGTAATGAATGGTGTTGGATTCTTATCATTTACATTAGTCCAATTATAATTTGGAATTTCAGATAGTTGGTATTTGAGAGCATCACCCAGAATTGAGACAATCTTTTCGAAAATAGCAATTCTGTGCTCTAGTAAATCAGTTATAAAATCTCCAAATTTGACAAGTTGCTTCTTCTGACCCTCTTGAAGTGCTGTTTCAATCTTGGATTGAATGTAAGGCATCAAGAGAATCAAATAATGCAAACAATCAGAGGCCAGGATTAAATGTTTTGGTGTTATACTTGTGATGGCACTATTGACCTCTCTTGCCTTGGCCATGAGTACCAATTCTTTGAGTTCTGAATTGTAAACTTGCAATAATTGCAAAATTCTTCCATGAAGATCAATTGCACTAATAAATGAAAAATCGTTTGATAATAGCTGAGAATATTGATAGATAAACTTGAGTAGGCAGAGAGCACTGGTAGATAATTTGAATTTGATACCATTGGCTAAAATATAAGATGATTTGTCTTCTTCTGCAGTCTTGGCATTCTTCTGGGAGGTAGTAGAGGCAGGAACAGTTGTTGGAGGAGGTAAAGACATGGCTTGAGCTTCACCAGTCAATAGGAATGCACACTTTTGATACTTTTCAGGAATGGATGGCACGGCTTCCCAAGTATCTCTGGCAAGTCTCTTCTTTAATCTTTGGACATAAGTGGTGTGGAAATCATCCAAAAATACCTGTCCATGATGTTGTAATTTTCCTTTCAGTATGGTACATTTCTTATAAACCATACTGTCTGATTTGGTGATGAATTTACTACCTGTAGCCATGTATGTGGAAAATAGAGTTGGTGAAAATTTGGAAATGACCTTATCAATACCAGAGCAAAAGTTTGAAAGTTGTTGTTGAGTACTCTCGTGCATGAAGGATTGAATTTTGGCAACTTCACGGCCTAGGTTTTTCAGTTTTACAGTATTAATGATAATCTTGTCGGTACTGGAATCGGCTTTCTCATTTTCTTCTTTGCAAAATTGATCCACAGCAAAGCAAAAATCTGTAAATCTCTGGAGTTTAATTAGGGCTAATGAAACAATGGAATCAAACTGAATTTAAATGTGTCATCAAGGCAAATGTTACAAAATTACTTACACTCTTACACCATGAATCTGCCAAATCTTTGGTCACTTCGGTGGAGGGTGTGAAAACTGGTGGCTTGATCGATTTCATCAGCTCTTCAGTCTCTGAAGGTACTAGCTTTTTGGCATGAGCCATTACAGGTACTGCAAGATTTCTGTATAGAGTGGCTTTCAATAATGAAGCGAGTTTAGTGTTCCAATCTGAAGAAGTCGTATCCTTTTGAAGTATTTCAGCTATTAATTCCGAAATTTCTTGTTTGATTGTCATGTCGATTACACCTAATTCAACTTCAATTTCTTTTGGTATGTGCTTTAGGCAGTTAACATTGCTCAGTTCACTGTGTTCCTGAAGAGTAGATTCAATAGTATTGATAATTTCAAGGGCTGATAAGACGTCCCCTCTATTTGCAACCATAACCTTGACAGCAGTCAGACTTTGTTGAATAGAATCAATCAAGACAATATACTCCAATGTCTTGGTTAGATTTTGCTTTTTTCTTACAAGATTACCAACTTCCAAAGGTTTCAAAACAGCATTCTCCTCATATTTCTTAATTTTAGATCTTAAAGATCCAACTAGAGGTATAGAGCTGATCAGTGTTTCATACAGATCATTGTATTGCATCATGGAATCGAAAATTTCACTGGATCTCTTATTGACCTGAGTTTGAACTTGGTTTTCAACCTGATCCAGATAATAACTCAATTTCTCCTGCAAGAGTAGTGATGCAGATTCATTCTCCGAGCTAAAAACCTTATTGAAATAAGTTGGTGTTGAAAGTTCAAAATTTTCATCAAAAAAGTAGGCAGGTACGCCCTCTCTCCTTGACATGTAATCCACAATGTTAAGATTACTTGTTAAACTCTTTTCCGATTTGTGTGGCACCAACTTTGTCATTTCTCGATTAAATGTTTCTATTAATTGAATATATTCTTTAAAACTATCAATATTAATAGAATCTCCGAATGTTGGTGAAATTGTTGATGGTGATGTTGTTACATTTCTATTATTTACATTCTTTACTTTCGGGTTTTTCACAAAACACGATTCTACATTTACATCTTCAAATTTTCTAGCATCAACATTTGCAATTGCTTTAAAATCCTCATCCGTCAAATCATGAATTTCCATTAATTGTTTTTCCAATAATTCAGCCGATGTTAATGAAGTAGCACTATTCAATGAAGAACTACTACTTGATCCAAACCATGATGAAAACAGTGTTGATAAACTTGGTGATGAATTATTCAAAGCCTTCGGATCATTCAAAACCGATGAAAAATCCATGTTATTATATGAAGTAAATGATGAGTAATACTTGTTAATACGATCTCTCGGTGCTATATTTTGAAACTCTTCTTCCATCCTCGTTAAACGTTCTCTTGCTGATGGCGTTGATATAAAACTGGGCAAACTCTCATCTTCTGTATTGTTGTTGCTTCCTGCTGTTGTTGTTTTGTTAGTCTTCACTGTTTGGACGCTGAGAATTTCTATTGAAAAATCATCATCATCCGATTCTATTTTTCGTTTATTTTCCATGTTATTATTATTATTAGTATTGTTGTTGTTAATTTATTATATGATGAATTGATGTTAGTGAAGAGAGTTTTTGTTGTTGAATATTTTTGATATTTTTTTTTAATGATGAAAAATTATTGTAATCAAATTAACAATTTTTAATATTATTTAATTTGTTACAATTTTATTTAAATATTTTTATAGAGTGATTGTTTTCATCGGCAACCAAGAGTTGACCATTCTGATCGTCTATTGTTAAGCCGAATGGACAATACAATGGTCCGAATGAACCGTACGATCTAACAAGTTTGAGTCTTTCGTCTTTCTGTGGGCCGACTAATCCTGAACTATTCCATTCGAAGGCTAAAATTCGATTTTTGAGTGGACTTGAAACTATAATCTTTTCAGGTCTCAGAGTATTCTCCCTACTCTTATCAATGCAGATTCCTAGTGGACAGATTCCAAACAGATCTGAAGAATTTACCGAATCTTGATCATCATTTAGAAATCCTTCTGGGATGAAGGAGCAAACGAGTTCTAATTGAGAAGGATTTGAGGATGATTCTCTTAGAATCTTAATGGAGCCGTTCCAATATTCTGAAATGATTAGTTCACCAGCAAGAGAAAAGTCAATCATCCAAGGCTCATGCAAATGACTCGTTTCGAATAAAGGTTGTGATGAGATAATTCCAGGAGGAGATTTTAAAGGAAATGAAAAGGAAGAAATGGAACGAATGAAACTACCATCTAAGGAACTTAATATGACAATTCTATTATGTCCACTATCACAGACGTACACTTGTTTGTTTCTTACTGAGATTCCAATAGGATAATAAAACTCAAGTGCTGAATCGACTAAAGAATTGGCTGCATCTTCTTGTGAAGGTTGTTGAATGGCAGTTTCCACATCAGAAGCAAGATCTATTTCGTCCAAATTCAATTCTTGTCTCACTTGACGAAAGTTCTTTGCCTTCTCTCCTCTTTCCCATAGTTTCGTATATTTTACATCATCTAACATGAGCCAAATTCTCAATTTGCACACTTTTGTAAAACTCAAAGTGATGAACAAGTTGTCAAAATCGTCTTCATCCACAGCTAGGCATTGTGGACTTTCGTCCAACTCTATCGAATAGAGAAACATTTTTGTAAATAAATTGAAAAGTGCAATTTTTCGATTTCCAAAATCACTCACAAACACAATTCCCATCTGATATGAAATTTTCACATCTTTCGGATAAGAAAATCTATAAGAATCCGAATCTTCTTGACCTAAAGAATGAATTTGTTCGAAATTTGCAGAAAATGAAATTCTATTTCGTTGATTTGAAGATAATTTATCTCTAAGCATTGGTTGCAGAGGTAGAAAGTCAGAGAGATGGAGTGTTGTCATTTCTTTTAACTGTTTTTTGGTTTTTAATTTTTTTTGGTTGCCTTTTTTAGATTGTCAAAGTCAACAATTATTCGAAACCATTCGTCTACAGCTTTACAGTAGTTAAATGTTACAATAATGTTGGGTAAAAAGCAAATTGGTACAATTTCCATAATGTAAAAAGTTATTCGAAACTTCGCTGACATCAAAAACGAACCTTTCACATTGTAAACTTTAGATTTTTAACATTTCACCTGTCTGGCAGGATATTTCACAATAAAAAAATGTCTCAACCAACAGATAAGAGATTGTGCTTTCTAACAGCATCAGAAATGTTAGAAAGGTTTCGTTCACTTTCCCTCTCTCCAAAAGATGTAATTCTCGATGTTTTGAATAGAATTGAACAATTAAATGATCGTGCCAATGCTTACTGTTACGTTGAAAAGAGAGAAACTTTGATCAAATTGGCAGAAGAATCCGAAGGTAAGTTTATTCGAAAATTCTATTCGAAAGATCTAAAAAAATCAGCAAGATATCAAAAGAATATTGCACTTCCAATGGATGGTATCCCAATTTCTGTCAAGGATTTATTCATGGTCAAGGGAATGCCATCTTTCTTTGGTTCGAAAGCTTACTCCACTCAACGTCAAGAAGATTTTGACAGGAAAAATAACACAACACAAGATGAAAGAGCTCTCATTGATGTAATCGATTCTCCAAGTGTTGAACATGCTAGAAATGCTGGTTGTATCATTTTGGGTAAAGTAACTAGTCCAGAATTTGGATGGCAAGGTGTCACTCTTTCACCAATGACAGGTGTCACGCCAAATCCTTTTAATTTCAAATTGAGTGGAGGTGGAAGTTCAGGAGGAAGTAATTGTGTCATGTTGGGAATGGGGCCTTTGAGCATTGGATCAGATGGAGCTGGAAGTGCTAGAATTCCTTGTGCATTTTCAAATGTTTCGTCTATTAAGGTGAGTTTCTAATATTGTCAAGAGTTTAAAATTTTATGGATTTTATTGGAAAGGCAACTGTTTCTGTAGTGCCACACTATCCAGCTTCTCCATTAGGAACTTTGGCTAACGTGTGTCCTATGGCTACAACCATTCGAGATGCCGCACTATTTTTGGATATCATAGGACAACCACATCCTTCAGATCCGTTATCGATTCATCCTTCCAGATTTGAAAATGCAAACGATTATCATGATTTCAAAGATTCTTCCCATGAAAAGAGAAAATTCTCCACTCAACTCGATACTGGAATTAAGGGTTTGAGAATTGGTTTGAATTTCTCCCTCTCAACCTATTGTGATCCTAAAATTGAGGAATCTGTTAGAAAGGCAGCCAAAATATTGGAAAATCTTGGAGCTATCGTTGAGGAAGTTCCACTTCTCCCATTCCAAAAGGAGAAGCTTGATGTTTTTGGAACATTTAAGATTTTGTGGTGTACGGGATGTAAGGCAATGGTAGAGAAGAGGATTCGTCCAGAGTATCGTCACTTGGTTGATCCAAATTTGATGGATGCTGCCTCGAGAGGAGAGAAATATAGTGCCTATGATTTTATTAGCTCTGAAATGGTGAGAACGACCATGTCTTCCCTAATGAATACTCAATTCTTTAATAGATATGATCTATTGATTACACCAACACTTCCAATTACTCCTTTTGAAGCTCATTTGGAAACAATTCCAGATGAAAATATTCGAAAGCTCTTGTGTGGATTTGGTAATTCAACCAACACAATTATGAAACCATCTGATTCTCCATTCTTTGAGGAAGAATATGATCCAATGAGATGGTGGATGTTCTGTCAATATACATATCCATTCAATTTGATGAAATTACCCGCTTCAAACGTTCCATGTGATAAATATGTTGGCTTGCAAGTGATTGGACCTGAGTATGGAGAAAGTTTAGTCTTACGTGTTGCTAATGAATTTCAAAAGAGTATTGATTTGGAATTCTTGAAAGATTTATCAAAGAATACCTTCACTGATTAATAAAATGAGGCAACTAAAAACTTTTAATCCATTGTAATATTTTCATAGTCTTATTTTCTTTTATTTAACAAAGCATGGAAGGATTATCAAATGCCTCAACACAAGAATACCTACTGAGGTTTGCATTTTCCTTGACCCAATTATGAAGCATTGTAATGAAGGGAAACACACAGGTAGAACTTCTTGTAGGAGCTGCCAGAATTTGAATCATTCTAATCAAGTGCTCAATCTGTAAATGCTCAAAACCAAGATAATCAATGAGACAGTGAAAAATTGATTTTTCAGCTGGTGAGTAGGGTGTTTGTGTGATGAAGGAGAAATCATATGTAAATTCCTCATTATTCATGGAAAATATTGGCTCTTTCTGTCTTCTAAAGATACAAATTTTTGTTTCGTCCTCAAAGGCCTCAGCTAATTGAGGATATTCTTCTTGAATTTTTGGATAGGTACATTCCAGTGAAAAATCCGAATGATTCACAGAGTATTGGCTTCTCAATTCCAAGCAACAAATATTTCCATTCAATCCCTTAATGGAGATGGATGAATGATGGTGCTTGACTGCCAAGTCTTGATCAATTCTCACCGATTCTATCACTGTATGATTATAGAAATAGTCAATCTCATTAATTATTGTGGAGAGTGGTAATTTCTTCTCATGAGGCACATAGTATACACTTTGATAATTTGCAATATTTCTCGTATAGAGAGTACTGGCATATTTACATTGTTCCAAGTGATTTTTCCAATCCTCTCCTTTCTGAATATAATTCTTGTACAATTTAAAATCGTGGAATGCATTCTTTCGATGTCTCAATAAATTCACAATTGATCGTTCCATCTCCAAAGCAATATTTTTCGATCCCTCAATCTCATAATACAGCATGGCCAGATTTAACTTGTCTGATTCTGATAAATTTCTTCTCCATTCATTCTTCAAACTTGAAACCCATAATAATTCATTCACATCTCCATTGTAAAATCCAAGAAAGATATCTCGATGCAAATACAAGAATCTCCAATCTAAATCTCTCCTCTTCCAAACAACATTATTAGAAAATTCAGAAAATTGCTCCGAATGGAATTCATGCCTCTCGAATGAACCTTTAAATTCAATCCATTGTCTTTCTAATTGTGTTACAACAAAATCCTTCCAATATAATTCCTTCCATAATAATTGAGCATAATTTTGATAAGTCTGAGCATGATGATGATGATCGGAAGAATTTGAACAAGTAATTAATTCATTCCAAAATTTTGAAACTCTTCTCCATCGTTCCAATTCCTTAGCATCATCCGTAATGAAGAGAAGAATATGAATGATTACATCCTCCTTGCCAGGAGAGAAGAGTAATGCACATGGATCGGAATATTTACAAATATGTGGAAGCATTTTTTTCTAAAAAAATAAAATCTTATTTATCATATGCAAATTATTTAATAATATTTTGATTTTTTATGTATAACTGAATCATTGGATTAAAATGATCAAGATTTATGCATAATTATAATAGAAGTTTATTGAACGAAAACTTCAGTCTTTTCAAAGATGGAAACTCCAAGTTTGGCAATAGAACTGGCACATCTATTAAATGTCGTGTTAAAAAGTGTAAAAATAATATTCGAAACTTACTCTCCCTTCTTGACAACCTTTCCTTCTTTCAATCTTGAGGCAATAGTAACACCATCAATTTGAATCATTACCCACCAAATAACCCAGAATGGAAGAACACAAATACCAATGAAAACAAACATTAAAACAACAATCAAGAAGTAAAAGAAAATATTCAAGACAATATAGGTGATACCCTTTCCAGCCTGTAAAGAGAAAATAGTTTAGAATAGTTATGTACATTGTGTACTTACTTGTCCCATAACAATATGGCCAAGACCAAGGAAAAGGAAGTTCAATAAAAAGACCAAGATTGGTTCAATGTTGGTATTTGGCACTTGGTCGTCGCTGGCAATAGGTTGTTGTTGTTTCATTGTGTAGAGCTGCACTGTTGATTATGTTGTTTTGTTTTTTTGAAGTGGGGTGAAATTTGGCGATAATAAGCGTTTGGTTTCATTGTGTTTTTACATGACAGTTATCTCCAAAAGAGAACAACAAACCACAAAAGCATAAATTGTAAAGAGCAGTGAAGTTAGCTGGAAAGAATTTGGAAGGTGGATGAATTAACAGATGAACGTACGAATGGTTCATAACAAGTGGCAACTACAGTTCAACCAGCCCTTCTACAGACTATTTCATTGTATCATCTTCCTTCTTTCTTCTAATTATGCTTGTTGCCATTCGTGCAAGAGCACATGCATTCCATCGTTCCAATCAATGTTTCATCAATATTATCCGAAAATTATAATATGTAATATAATAATACTCTCCATGATATTCCTCCATCAAGTCATCATATTAAATAATATTAAAATAATAAATATAATTTTTCTTTCCGATTTAATTTCACTCATAAAATTCATGGCAATTTCCCTTATTCCACTTTCCATATATTTCCCAGAACACAAATCTTTCCAACACCAACCAATACCTGACCACCACTGAAACAATCTCAAAGATGATGAACCTATTAGTGATGATATCATCACAGTTCCATCACAAACTCGCTTCAAAAAAATAGCGCGAAAACTCAAAGCCTTTTCTCTCCATTTTTTAGGCTTGTTTTTTGTCTAAGCCTACTTGCCTGTTGTTCTCTATAGTTCTAAGCAGACAAGGAAACAAGCCTTCCTCATTGATTACAAAGCATAACTATTGACAAATATACAAACACACGGTCCAATTTAAGGTCGTTACGATATAAAAGGAATGCGCTAGAGTTCAACAAGACTAAAAAACAAACTCAAAAAAAACAAATCAATTAATTGCATTGCACTTTTTGCTCTCAAAGTTCACATATTGAGATTTAACAAGGCTTTGAAATTTATATTCCCTATATTCATCATCATCATTAATCTATTATATTGGCACATAGACGAAACGTTTCGGTAAGTAATTATGCAATATTATCCAACTCATTGATTGCTTCCTATATGATAAAGAAAGATGGAAACTATGCAAATTGACTCAACTCCACAACACACCAAGGCTATCACACAATCTCCACATTCATCATCATCACTCGTCGACACTTGCACTCCAATCAAGAAGAGAAAGAATTATTCCAATAGAATGTCAACTTCATTATCATCTGTAGAACAAGGCTCCGCTCCATGTGACCAGCCTTCATCAGCTACTGACTCTAACATTTCCTCACTCTCATCAGGTCACAACAATGAAGTGGATCATGATGATTCATTCATGCATCAAATCTCTTCTCCTATTCCTCATTTTCAAGTTGGTTCATTGATTAGAGGAGGTCTGAGAAGAGATTTCGAGGAAGATCATCTCCTTTTGGAACAAGTTGAAGGTGCTTTAGATTCTCCAATGAAAACAACTCTTTCATCTCCAATGAATCAAAGTAACACTCCTCCAAGAAGAAAGAGAAGCTTGGATAAATTAGATGAAATTCCAGAATGGAGAAAGAAGGAAGAAGCAAACACCAACAGTGAATTCTCAGCCTTTTCAAGTGGAAGTTCAACAGCCACTCCAAAGAAGACAAGATCTAGGAATGGATCCTTTACCACTCCTCAACATGGTCGTAGCTCTTGGTTCAGAAATGTCACACCAAACAAGCCTAGTCCTGCATCCTCTGATTGTGCTTCAACTGATTCCACTCCAACTCAAGCCTCAACTGATAGAGCTAATTCAAGTCCATTCAAATCAGATTTGAAGAATAGTAATTTTACATTTCAAAAGTTTGCCCCTCATGCTTTGCACGTTCACTGTTCCTTAATGAAAGCAAAGGCTCCAACTGTTTACATGCAAAACGAATCCAAAGTTGACACTGATGGCAGAATCAATTACACCTTCGAATGTGGTCTCTCCTGTGTCAGCAGAGAGAATACGATTATGAGTGCATCTGGTAAGCATCATAACAAGACTCACGCCAAATCCATTGCTGCAAGAAGACTCCTCTCAGACTTGTATCCAGAGTTTAAGGGTAATTTGGAGCAAATCATCAGGTTTTTGGATAAGGAACTTCAAGAAAAGAAGCTTAATTTGAGAAGAATCCTTCCAAACGATGTTGAAATGAATAAGCAACAGCAACAAATCAAGATGGCTAATGAACGTCTCTTGAAAGAAGGTTTCAATTCTATGGACACTGCTTCTGATTCTAGCTCTCAACAACTACCAACTCAAGATTCTAACAAACCAGCCAGCAATCAACCAAATCAATACAATTTCTTCCATGTTCCTTTCGAGGAAGCTATTAAGGTTTTGAATGAATTGATTCACATTAGAGGATACAATTATCCAACTTGTCAACAGAGAGAAATTGAAGAGAATGGAGGCACTGTTCAACAAGTTACAATGATTTTAGAAATGCCAAACGACAAGGGGGTTTACTACTCTGAAGGTAAGGCATATGATCTCAAGGTTGCCAAAGGAGAATGTTCATGGAAGATGCTCTGCTACTTGTTCCCTAGCTTTAATTCTAACTGGTATTTGATTAGAGATTTCGTCGAAGATTTGAGAACCAAGAGAAAGATGGAGAAACTCAAGAAGAGAGAAGAAACCTTGGTGAGAAGAAAGTTGGAATTTAGCAATCAAGAACAATCTGAAGATTCCAGACAAATGGCTGAACACTCCCAACATGAATATGGAAAGAAGGGAGAAGAAGTACTTTCCAAGCAAGTTCCTCCTCCACCTCCTATGCCTCCTCGTGATATGAATAATGGATCTCCAAGTTGGTTCTATTCCAATATGCACAATATCAGTCCACCAATGAACATGTATCATCATAATCAATTCTTGCAATATAATCCTCCAATCAATAGTCATTCAATGATGTTCTCCAATCAAATGCATCATCAACATCCTTACTGGTATCACCCATATCAAAACAATCATGGCCATTGCTATTGTAGTAGTTGTGTTGCTTCCAATTCAAATATGCCACCTCCATACTACTCACAACAACAACACTCCCTCTTTTCTCAATCATTTCCAAACGAACAATCTCAACAAGGAGAATATCGTTCCCAAAAACATTAAGCATCAAGTTGGTAAAGAAAAATAGTTAAGTCTATAGTTCATTCCAACTTGGCTTGTTTAAATTGTATATTTATAATAAACTGTGTATTTACTTGACTGAAGAGTAGGTGTTGATTTTTCCATCAAAGGAACAGCTCAATAAAGTAGTAGAATTTTTAAATTTAACATCAGAAACAACATCTGAATGATATCCAATAATTTTCTCAATGCACTTTTCAGATGTTGTCAAATCATAAAGGTACACACATCGATCTTCACTTCCACAAGCAATGTATCGCATACAAGGGCTTATAGCATTTCCAATGGAATGGATCGAATTCTTATGTTGACTATATCTTCTAATTGGATCTTGTTGCCTTGCATCCCACAGCTTTACACATCCATCAACGGAGGAAGTAAGGAAAAAGTTGATCGAATCGCTAGTGGCATTCGGAGAATTATTTAGAGAAATGGTATGAATTGGTCTTTCATGGGCATTTTCAATTGATCTTACTACTGTATCTTTGCAAACGTCATAAATCTCCAAAGTTTTACTAGAATATCCAAGTAAAATATAATTTGACAAGTAGGAATTTGGACATGTTAGGGCTGTAATCTTTTGGGCCTGTCTGCTTTCGAAAACATGACCAAGTTTGTACTTGTGATTATCTACTTGTCTGTTTAAGAATCAATTGATTAGATGAGTAAATATGATATTAAACATACTTTTTCAAATACTTTTCATCAGAGTTTGTACTCTTGTGAATATAGTACTTGTAAATATACATCTTATTAGAGCTCGAAAGGACGGTAAATCTATCTTGATGGAAGAAACTTGCATTATTTACACTCGATTTGAAAATTTGCTCTGGTCTCTTGTTTTCCTCAGAGGTTGTACTCTTAATATTTCCCAAAATACTCTTAAAATTAATAGCTGGTTCAATTCCATTCTTTCCATTTTTCCAAATTGTTGCCGTATTGTCAGAGCTTGATGTTAAAATTAATTTTGATGAGAGTGTCCAATTGATTGAATTGACAGCAACAGAATGTTTCTCAAGTGGTACTCCCTTGTTCTTGTTTGATAGAGGAAGTTTAGAAAGCATGCAGAGCCCAGAATTAGATCCTGTTACAATAGATTCCTTATTGGGGGAAATAGACATGCATAGAATTGGAGAGTTGTGAACTCGGAGCTCTGATGAAAGATTAATTGGAGGTTTTTCAAAACTCGGAGTGACAAGTTCTTTGGTCGTTGTTGTTTTCTTAATTGTAGATGAGGTAGATGATGAGGAAGAGGAGGTGGGTTTTTTCTTCAAGTGAGCAGGAACAAATGGTGCTTCTGAATAACCTGAAGATTTGATTCTTGTGGAAAAAGTTGATGGCTTGTCAACAAGTGCTTTGGTCTTTTTCTGAGGTGTTGGAGTAACCTTAACTAGTGTTCCTCTCAAATAATTGGGCAGTTCATCTGTATGAGTCATGGAAATGACGTCTCCTTCAATTTTAGTCTGCTTTGGTTTTAGGATGGAATCTGGAATTTCATTCTTCCTCTCGATGGTCATAGATTGATGGTTAATATCCATGACATAGATATATGGTTGAAAGGCACTAGCTGCCACCAAACGTGTACTACATTCCTCAATGAATTGTGCATCAAAAGAGTGAAACAAGTCCTTGCATTGGTCTGTCACGTTTGCAATATCATACATTCTCTCAATCTCAAAAGATGACAGATCAATATCAACAGCCAATGATTTGGAGCATATCATTACATAGTCATTGTCATTCTTCGAAAAGAAATTCATCTTGGATGCACAATGTGAATACTCACATAGAGTCAGCTCTTGAGAATCTTCCTCAGTATCGAATTGTTTTTGAATGAAATTATGTTGCTGTCTCCAAATTGGCTCACTACTAATGACTTCAAATGAGGGTATTGGAGATTTCTCCTCTGGCTTGATGAACTTTTTAATCTTCTTGTTGAGGTCAAATTCGTGAAGCAGTTTCACCCAAAGGCACTTTAAACTCTCATCATTTTTCGTCTCGTATATTTGAACTATTCCATTACTAAAACCAATCATGAATCTATTCACGCCATATTCCTCACAAACTGAAATAATTGGATACGGTGAGAGAACTCCTGATTTGTACAATACTTTCCTCTCATAAATATCCCATATCTTAATTACAATAGAAACTTTCAATCAGAATTATCAAATATTGAACACACAAACCTTAAAAGTTCTATCTTCGGAAACACTAATGATACAATGTTGTAAATGTCTCAAAAACAAAACCTCAGTCACGGGAGATTGATGCCCCTCCAAGCTCAGTATCACCTTTGCCAGTTCTATATGATAAATTAATATAGAATCTTCCAATCCAATATACAACAATTCATCGTTATCGCTAAACTTTACAAATGAAACATTTCCAACATTTGATCCAATCACCACTCCATCATCCTGAAATCCATCCCGATATGCAAGAACATTCCACAACTTTACACAAGAACTGGATGCTGAACATAACATTTCAGATTTTCGATTTCCAAAGCAAACACAACTAATCGGATCTTCCTTTTCATGAGGCAGTATCACAATTGGCTCCAAATCATCATCTATAACAGGTGTCAATACAAGGGCTGCCTCATCCACCTCGTCGTCATCCCCCAATTCTTGTTTGATTCTTGTATTATTTGATTTTCTGATAACATCATTGCTTCCACTACTACAACCCGATAACATGACATTCCAAATCAATACTTTTCCTGTCGATTCACCTCCAGCCACCAACATTTGAGAGGAAGTAGACCTCGAAATGGCCACACTCGTAATGTTTGTTCTCGGAGTTGATCCTTTCAGTATGCTTACTAATTGATGTTTCTTCATTTTTTTAAAGTTGTAGAATGGGTATGGAGGGAACATATAATTTCATAATACAACAATCATTTATGGGGATTGGTGATGAATTTGCTGGACTATCATGAATTATCATGTATTGAGATGATTAATACACATTGAGAGTTGACAATATCGGAATAACATGATATAATAATTATTGTTTTTTTAATAAAATTAACAAAATTTGAAATTAAATTTCTACTACTACATATACTATTATTCGATTAATCCTAAAATTTGTTGTGATAGCACTTAATCAGACTTTTGCTTTTGATTGGCCAAATCAACAATTTGGTTATTAGCATACATATAGACAACATATGGCAAAGCAGTAGGAATGAGAGACAAGATGAAGAAGACGATCCAATCACCAACGTGGGAAGCGTGCTTTCTATCATATTCAGCTTGAGTCATGACTGGAATAGCTGGCAAAACGTTACTCTTAGAGATGAGCTTCAATGACTTTTCGTCCTTTTCAGCAGCTGGAGCCAATCTGTAAGTGGCCAAAGCATGTTGAGTATTAATTTCACCAACACTCTTTGGAACAATAGTATACTTGTAAGAGACACGGTCATTTGGAGCAACCTTTTCAAAACTAGCCTTGGTTTCACCTTCAGCAAGTTCGAATTGAGCTTCTGGCCATTCATTGTCCTTAACATCAATATCATAAGCAGTTTCTTCACCAACATTGATAACAGTGATCGTGAAAGTAATATTAGTATTGACGATTGGTTCGGCTGGAGAAACACTCTTGTGGAGGAAAAGTCTTACATTGTTTTGTTGAGTTGTTGTTGTTGTGGTAGTAGATGTTTCATCGACAGGGGTGGCTGTAATGTCTTCATCTTGAGCCAAAACAGATGTTATTGTGCACAAGGCGAACAAAATGGCCAAAATAACGGCGAGAGAGAATTTCAAAGACTTGTTCATTTTTTTTTAAAAAAGACCTGCTGATGATCATGCAGTCAAGCTACAGAGCAATGCTGTGAGGTGTGAAATTGTAAACGCAGCAAGTCTTTCAGCTGAAAAAACGCACGTCATGCTCACAAGCTGGCTTGCGAACAAAAAAATCATGACAACATAATTCTTCGACTCACAATGATAATCATATAAGGATGATTGGATAGGATACCAATAATGGATTGAAAACAAGGATATCTAGGAATATACAAGTATTACAGGATAATAATATTATTATTGGACAAGTACTTCCGAAGTGATGAAAAAGAATAAAAATCAAAGATTATAATTTCATGTGTTTATCAAAATTTAAAAGCTCTTCAAAGAGGATTCCATCAAGTTTTGCAATCTATTGACCATTGATCTTGGATCATCCAATAAACCGGCACTGATGAGAGCATTATCAAAGATTTGTTCAGCAACAAGCTTGGCCAAATCTGGATTAGCTGACTTGGCATTGAAGAGTTTCATGATGAGTGGATGGCGAGGATTGATTTCAACTTGTTGTGGAGAGAGGGCAATATCTTGATTTTGCAATTTACGAATCATTCTGAGGGAGGCATTTTCTGGATTCTTAATGACAGCTGGAGTTGTTGAGAGACGCTTAGAGATCTTGGCAGATGAAACCTTATCCTTCAATGAGGTTTGGAACCATTCACACAATTCCTTAGATTGAATTTCAGAGAGTTCATTTTCACCAGATGTCTTGTCAGCTTCATCATCTTCCAATTCAGCTCTATCAATGGCCTTAGTTTCCTTACCATTGAAATAACCAATTGAACCAAAGACAAAGTCATCAGGTCCATCATAACCGAACAAGACTTCGATACCCTTCTTCTTGAAAACTTCAAAGTATGGAGAGTTTTCGGCATATTCTCTAGTTGGAGCAATGAGGTAGTAAATTGTCTTTTGTTCAGTTCCCATTCTGTTAATATATTCTTCCAATGTTGTCTTTTCACCCTTTGGTAAGGCAGATGATTCGTACATGAGCAATTTGGCAGCTTCATCCTTATACATGTAATCAGTGACAACACCTTCCTTAATGAACTTGTTGAACTTTTCATAGAAACTAATGTACTTTTCACGATCTTGCTTCATCATGTCATTGAAGAATTTGGTAATTCTCTTAACGAGGACAGATTTAATCTTTTGAATGAGTGGAGAATCTTGCAAGTGTTCTCTGGAAATGTTCAATGGTAAATCTTCAGAGTCAACAACACCCTTCAAGAATCTCAACCAATCTGGGAGAATATCTGGATGCTTGGCACGAATCAAAACTCTTCTACTGTGAACATTGACACCAGGTTCCATCTTACCCATACCCAATGATTCAGTGTGGTGATCTGGGACGTAGAACAAGGCATTCATATTCAATGGAATATCCAAGTTAAAGTGGAGAATATAGAGTGGGTTTCCACCATAGTGTGAAAGATACTTGTAGAATTCTTGATGTTCTTCAGCAGTGACAGAGTTCTTGCTCTTCAACCAGACAGCATCAAGAGTATTGACCTTGGCACCGTTCAAAATGATTGGATAAGAGACAAAGTTACTGTACTTTTGAATAATCTTTTGAACAGTATCCTTGAAAGAGAATTCCTTTTCATTCTTCTTCAAATAAATGACAATCTTTGTACCTCTGGCAACTCCTTCAGCTTCGGAAATTGTGTAATTTCCTTCACCAGTACTTTCCCAACAATATCCAGGTTGACCTTTGATAGCAGATCTAGTATAAATACGGACCTTATCAGCAACCATGAATGTACTGTAAAAACCAACACCAAATTGACCAATAATGTTGGATGTAGCTTCACCCTTATCGGAAGCTTCCTTAAGTTGTTTAACAAAGGCACGAGAACCACTGTGAGCAATAGTACCAATATTCTTGATTAATTCTTCCTTGGACATACCAATACCAGAGTCTTGAATGACGAAAATATTATTCTTATCATCACAAGAAATTTGGACAGATAATTCCTTTGAAGGATCATCAACCTTGTCTGGTGAAACTTGATTCATTCTTCTAACCTTTTCCAAAGCATCGGAAGCATTTGAAATTAATTCTCTGATGAAGACTTCCTTGTCAGTATAGAGAGCAGAAGCAACAATGTGTAAAAGTTGTTTAGTTTCAGTTTCAAAAGTCTTATTTTCCTTGGCACCAACAATGTGTTCAGTTTCTCTAATAATATTTTCTTCCTTGAGTTCATTGACTTCGGCATCCTCAAAAACATCATCATCAATAACATCCTTCTTTTCATTTCTAACAAATAGTTGTGATGAGAAATTAGCAATCAATTGTTGTTGTTGTTGATATGATGAACAAGAATTCTTTGAAAGAACGGAAGAAGAAGATGGCAATGCTGATGATGAACATCTCACAGCAGCAGAACGCTTTGAGACGAGCGAACGGACGATTTTACCAGAGTTTCTGCTCAACATTTTTTTTTCAATCAAAAACTGAAGCTATTGATTGAAGATGGAACGGAAAGTGTTGTGCTTCCGATCCAGAGCCATGTTTGCTTTCTTAATTGCTATTAAATGGAATAAGAAATTCCGATTAGTATTAATGAAAGTAGGTTGGGATTTTAAATTGATTGAGGGAGGTTGAATGATATATTTATTTGCTACTGATTGAGGAAGCACAGTTAGAAAACAATAGAGTTCTTCCTTAATATAATCAGTAACATTGAAAAGATACTATTGTTAATTCAAACAAGGAACATAAATTTCAAAGCTCAACTGAAACATCCTTTTAGTTAAATGAAGTTATTGCTAAGTGAGGTCTTCAACTTGAAATGAGATATATTGTGTGGGTTTAACATAAAGGAATGGTTTCATTATCTTCCCCATGATCTGGAGATTATTCAATAGACCTGTTAAAGAGATCAAATCTCCATAATAAGATCCAGAATCTTAAAGATGAAAATTCCGCTTCCTATCCAGATTTTCCGCACAACCACACAATCACAATCTTTGTTATCATTCTCACCTCAGCAGAAGTAACAACAAATCATCAACTGTACCTCAGCAGTAACAAGAAAAACCATTTGAAAAAAAAATTGTTTAAGGTCGTGCTCGTCATTATTGTGCATGAAGAAAGTGGCCATTGTATTGTCATGTTGGTGGCTCTTGTTCATCGCTTGGAATTGCATGCACGAGTGGCTAGTATGGAAGATAACTGTTCATGGCCAGCAACTCGTTGTACCAAGGTTTGAATGTTCGTGATGCTAATGGTCGTGTGATACGTTCATTGGGACCTGAGACTGCAGTTACTGTCTATGGTATTATGGTTAAGGATGGAGGAAGATGGGCAAAGATTGGAACCAATGAATATGTTTCTGCTGATTATTTAAAAATGTCATGTGGATGTGGTGGAGGATACAATAATCAAGATCCAACACTACCAGATAAGCTTCAATCACCCAAGCAAAAACTGGTGTACCGCCACTGGTTTCAGTCTGTGTTAACTTTTCCGCCACTTACTTCGGATACATCCCAACATCAGTCCGCCACAGGCAATAAGCAAGAATCGCTACACTAGTTTTTAATATGACATTTCAATCAAAAAATCAAATGGTTTATTACATATTGACATGTGACATTAATCCAAACAAGATTATTTCAACATTCAAAATTCAATCAATAATTGAATGAAATTTATCTCATTTGTAAATAAACAATCGTTTCCCAGTAGCAACATAACAATATCCAGTTATTTCATCAATTGTTAATCCAATAATGTCACTACCAACGACTTTCGAATTGATTTTTTTGCATTTGCTAGAAAGTTGAATGAAAGACACAGAGAAGGTTATAAGAAATGGGGTGGTAAGTATCGTATGTATTTATTCGTGAATTTTTTGTTCGATTCCATACGAATTGTTTCAATTTTGCAAAGTATGATAATATTTAGACTCCAATTTGATTGAATCAAAATTCTCGAACTTCATTGTAAAACAAATCCTATGTACTTGAAGAAAATCTCAAAAAAGAAAGTATTATTTCAGAAATTGGACATTTTGGATTTCCCATTTTGTTGATTTACCATTTAAGTAGGTTGAGTTAGACCAATTTAAACAAATCAATGTGAAACTATACCCAATCAAAAACAATCAAAACAAATTGATATAATTCAATCACGCTTTTCAAACTAACTTTCCAATCAACTTATCAACTCTCCAACTCTAACTCTATACGAAACCATGAAAAAGATACTCTTCATAGTCCTTGTATGCATCTTGGCTGCTCTCTTCTTGAATGCTGATAAGGCAGATGGTCAATTGACATACAGCTATCGTTATGCCTACAGCTACCCTTCCACCTATGGTTACTCATATCCATCTAGTTACGGATACGGCTATCCTTCAACCTATGGTTACTCATATCCATATAGTTACGGATATGGCTACCCTTCAACCTACGGATACGGCTACCCTTCAACCTACGGATACTCATATCCATCCTCCTATAGCTATCGTTACGCCTACAGCTACCCTTCCACCTATGGTTACTCATATCCTTATAGTTACGGATACGGCTACCCTTCCACCTATGGTTACTCATATCCATCTAGTTATTCTTATGGTTATCCTTACTCATATGGTGGCTATGGATATCCTTCTTCATATGCTTATTCATACAGATATTGGTAAGAAATCAATTAATTGTAAATCTATAATAAAAATGTAACACTTTGAAAGAGTTTATTGTAATTTTGATGGAAAGAACCACCCAAAACATCACCAATCAAACTAAAATCACTTGAGAAAGCTTGGCATCTGTTACGAAGGAGTCCTTTAGAAATCAAATCAGTTTTTCCATGACTCAATCGAGAATGAAGTATTTGTTGAAAACGAAACTGTTCCGAAGAGACTGAGAAGGAAAGAACACATACGTGTGAAAAACAACTGACACCAAAAGGTCAAAACACTTCATTGCAAGACAGGAACAGTTTTGATGAAACAAATTAACAATTTTTGTAAATTTAATAAAAATGTTTATTTACAACACAATTTATGGAAATAGATCAATTTCTTCTTCGTCTTCCAATTCCAAATAACAATGATTGAATATTTCATTCAGATCTTCTTCAGTCTCATTCACTGCCAAATGGAAATCTTTAAACGCCTCTCTAATTTGGTGTTCCCTCTCCTCTTCTGATAAATCATATTCTGCATGATCTGAACAACTTTCAATCTTTTGTTTTTTACTCAAATCATTTAGAGGAGTGGGTGAATCCTTTCTCTTATTGTGATCTTGAGTTTTTCTTAGTACTTTTCGATTGGGAGTTTTGGAAGGTGTTAATTGAAGCATTTTCTTTTGTAGAGTTGTGATTAGTTTTAATGTTTGAAAGGTGGGTTTCGAATCATGTTAATTGATTTCAACTGGTTTATTTTTACCAATTCCTCCTCACTATTTTTTCTCTATTAAGGCATCAATGACCAAATTAACAGAATCTTGCAAGATTTTTCTCAATTTCTTCAATTTTTCATAATCCAATGTCTTGATTTCTTCTTCTGTGAAGGTTGCTCTTTGCATGACATCCGAAACCATCTCCTCTTGTTGTTCACAATCACTTTGAATTGAGGTCAGCAATGTTTTTACCATTTCCCATCGCTTATTCATTGACAATTCCACACCCGAATCATTTTCCATCATTTTACAATTTGGTGGTGATGAGAATGATGATGTTGGTGGAACTGTTGTTGTGCCATGTTGAATGGTTGAAGTATTATCTACCAATGATTTGAATAATTGTTGCTCACCACCATCACGACTCGATTTTTCATTCAAAGTTGTGTTTTTTGCTAAATCTCCTTGATGATCAGCTTGATGTGATGTAGCCACTGCAATTTCGGAAGCAGTTTCCTTTTGTCTTTTCAAGCTCGGTTCAAGATTTTGCTCCTCTTGTTCATCATTTTCTTCTTCAATTTCATCAATTTCATCAATTTCATCATCATTTTGTTCATCAATTTGTTCCTCTTCATCCTCATCATCGTTTTGTGAGCAATCCCTGAATTCATTGTAGGATATCTTTCTCTTTTCACGTAATTGGTACGGTGATGACTTTGAAGTGGACGACATTTTTTTATTGTGTGTGAATTTGAGCTCTTGTCCATGTCATCATCGACAAGTGAGCGAGGAAAGGTTAAATAACTTAGGACAGATCTCATTGTATTCTTATGTCGTTGTAACGAAACTATTTCCTTGTTGTTTCTTCTTGCAAGAAGTTTTGTTGAAATGATTATGAAGTACTTTTATTTGAAAAATGATAATTGATGATTGACTTGATCACAAACGATAAGTTCACCACTCTTTCTGTTAAGGCAACATCCCTGTGGATATTGCAATTTTTTGTTTGTGCATTTGGCATTCAAGTTGGAAATTAGTGTGAAATTTTGGTCAATTGAAAGGACGAAGATTTCACAACTAAAATGTTCAATGATAAAGAGCTGATTACTTGATTCATCAATTTCTAATCCTCTAAACTTGTTTCTTGGTTGATTAAATGGATGAGGTAGTAATTGACAGGAGCTGTCGTCAATCAAGAATAATCTGCCACATCTACAATCATTAACTATCATTCTTTCACTGTTCGGGAGCATCAATGCATAACACGGTTCAATTAATAACCCATTATTAAACGTTGGCGTTTTGGGTCCAAAGTTAATTTCCTTAAATGGCTCTCCGTTTATGGAATGCACAAATAAAATTCTATATTTGGAAGGATCACAAAGAATAATTACATTCTCATCTCTGCTCTTTCCATATTTAAGACTCATCCCAATCTGGCATCCAAAATGATCCCAATCATCATCTCCAAATTCATTAGCAGTTCCAGAAATCCAAATTAATTTCAATCTTGAATTGAGAATTTCCAATAAATCCAATTTGTAAACACAATAATCATCACAGGAAACAAGAATTGCATCTTGTGATCTTCCACATCCATTCCTTTCCACTAGAACGTTTTCAACCATTTTTGGAAATATTGCACTTGTTAAATATTTCAAATTTTGGAGGGAAAAAATCTGAACTCTATGGTTCATGCTATCTGAAACTAGAATGCAATTATGATTGTAGGATATATCAACATTGTTTGGACAATCGAATTGAGTTTCTTCTCCTCCACAAACTTGATATTCGCCTAATTCTCTTATCAACTGAAAATTTAATGAAAATGGAATTGTGTCGTCTTGTTGGTTTTGAAACTTTTTCTTAAGCAAAGGGCTTGAAAAGTTGCAATCGAGAGCAACGACAACAGACTGATCATGTTGATTCATTTTTAATTCTTTCAAATTGTTTCGAATAGTTGAATTTGAAACTTCTTATATTTGGAATTTGAAGGTTACCTTCAATTTGAACATTTTTGAGTTTGAATTCAAAGCAGTAACACCCAATACAACAGTTTACAACCAATCTACAACATGTTAGAATTTCTTCATTTCAACCCATCTTCGGATGCACTTTTCGACATTTTTCCTTATCCTCACCAAGATTTTTAAACTAATCTCTGTGAAACATTTAAAACAGATGAGCCCAGCACCAAATCCTCTTCAAATCAAATCAAAAAAATGTCTTCAGTTATCGTTCTTGGAGCTAATGGTTATATTGGCATTGGTGTTTCCCAATCTTTACAGAGAAATGGTTTTTCAGTGTATGGCACTGTTCGATCAGAAAAACATGAGAAATTCCTGTTGGCGAATGAAATTACTCCACTCGTCATTCCAAAAGTTACATCCTTGTTTAGTGATGAGAAATTTGGCAAGATTTTGGAAAGGACAAGTGCAATTATTGATTGTATTGGGCTGACTGATGAAACTGACAAGATTGTGCAATTGGTGAAGGAACATTCTGCTGACAGATTGAAAAGGAAACTTTCCAAGTTGGTTTTCGTATTTACTAGTGGAATTATGACTTATGGAAAGGCCTCTGCTGAACTATTCCTGGATGAGAATGTGAGACCAGAGCCAACTCATGCATGGGTTGAGAAGAGAAGAGATGTTGAATATGAATTATTGAATGGAGAGTTTACCCATTTGGATACTGTTGTAATTCGTCCTGGTTTCGTATATGGTAAGAGTGGTGGTGAAATTTTCAAAGATTTTTTCAATCCAAAAATTACTTCAGATGGTAAATTGACAATTATTGGATCTCCTAAAAAGAGATGGAGTTGGGTTCATGTAGATGATTTAGGAGAAGCCTATACTAAGGTTCTAACAGTTGGACGAAACTTAGTTTCTGGTCAATTGTTCAACATTGCAAATCCAAATGATTATCCAACCTATGATCGTGTCAGAATTGAAATTGCCAAACAAACTGGATGGCAACCAAACTCTGAGAATGAAACTGATTCACTTCTTATTGAGCCAGTTCCACAAGAAAATGCTGGATTGGTTGTTTGGGAGAATACAGTGATGATTAATCCGAGAAAGGCCATTGAAGTATTGGGTTGGAATCCAAAACATTTGAATTTTATTGAAAAGATTCATGTTTATTATCAATCATGGAAGAATTCTCAATAAAATTGATTCAATTTTTGTGATTATTTGAAGTAACGGTAAATTTGGAGGGAAATTAAAAAAATTGAAAAACAATTAATTCGCATCACCAACATCACGTGTTATAATATTAATATTATTGGAAGATATTAATTTCTATCATGCTTCTAACATGGAACACACTGTGTTCGGAATGACAATTTGACGTCGACTGAAAGGAAGATATGCAAGAAGAATAATTTTCTTCTATTTGAAATGGTCGGTGCTGCTAACGGAGGCTAAGTCGAACAACACAACTCTCAATTAGAAGTAGAAAGTAATGAGTAATATTTGTACATTCTTTCGAAACATATATACTCAGTAGAAACAAAAGAAAACAAATGAATATGAGGATTCTTCTCTTCCTTCTCTTATTGGCACTTCTCTCCCCAAGTATTTCCTCCACCTCATCATCATCATCATCATCAACACTCCTTAATCGCATGTGTAGTAGTGATGATAGAGCTCCCTCTTTCAATCAGAGAGATTTGTGTTCAGCATCAAATAATTCAATGATTACTCCCTCCTGGTGCACTCGTCATAATCCATTCTCTTCGGTTCCTTATTTATTTAGTGATAATAACTTTCCGAGTTGGTTAAATGTTGAGGATGGAGCCATTTGTAATACGGCCAATCCCTACGTGTTCAGTTTTATTAATGGAACAATTAGATATTCTGCTCCGTATGCTCTCGATGGAAATGCACAAGTATTGCCATCATCATCTTCATCTTCATTGAGTTATTCTGCAATGATTTCACCAAGAGACAAGTGTAGATTTATATCAAAGATTAATACGATTGAGTTTAGTGGTGAATTTGGATTCAATAGTAGTACTACGATTGAAGCTAAGAGATATCTGGTTTTGGGATTAGTTTCTGGACAAATTATTCTAATGAATTTCAATAAGGATGATGAGATTTACTTGTTGGGAAATACTGAAGATAAGACAAATATTAGAACATTGGAAACTTTGACAAATGGTACTGATTTATATGTTTCGACTGTTTCATTTGGTAATTCAGTTTCTCTATTTTATGGAAATTCTTCAAATATTGCTTCTATTCAACGTTGTGGAAACATTTTACAATTTGAATCGAGAAATCAATTTCCACCAGATGTCAAATTAATTACTCACGATGGAAAAATATACGCCTCTCTCATTGTTTACAATAGTACCGAAATGTGCTATTTCATTTACTTTTATCAACTAGATGGTTGCTCATTCACAAAACAATTCCAGTACAAGGTTAAGGAAAAGTGGGAATCTAATCTGAAATTCAAAATTTCCACTCAAGTTGGTGGATTTGACAATGTTCTCACCACTAACAATTTTGTATATTCGAGAACTATACTCCAATTCTCCACAAGAAAACATGTGAAAATCATTGAAATGACCACACAAGATATTGAAATGGATCTGAGTACCAATGACAATTCCACATTTTATGTTGCCACTGATGAGGAAGAAATTACAGCATCTACCATAGCATATGAATACATTAGAAGGATTGACTTTACAAAATCCTCATGCGCCAAAATTTATGCCAACCCAGCTCAAGGTGCAAACTTGATTCTTTCACTCAAGAGGAGAAATAGCAATTATTTGAAAGCAAGAAATTTATTAGAGTTTGGAAATTATCCATTCTATAGATATTCGAATAGAACTTATAATAATCCTGTTGGAAGAACAGTTGAGTGCAATGTTGCTGATGGTACATTTTATGATGCTTTAACACAGAGTTGTACTCATGCTTTTGAGGTAGAGAATGTGATTGGAGACATTTCTATTGGAGAAGAAATTCAAGAGCTTTCGAGTAGATTCCATGATGCTCCACTCAATTATTCACAATACTTTGAAGTTGATTTGACTGAAAAACTTGACACCAAAGATATTTGTAATAATATTGCTCAATTTCCAGCACTTGCTTCCTTATGTGAAGAAAATTTAAATCAAACAGAGTGTGCATTTGATGCATTTACCATGTTTGGAAACAAGTTCCTTCCTAAAATATTAGCAGATTTTTGGGTAAATCAAATTTACATTTCTAAAACTGGAAAGGAGGTTTTGGTTTATGGTTTACAACAAGAAATGTGTTCACTCAATGGTCTTTATATGGACAATTATAATACGATTAGTTTAATGGGAGAATCTACATATATGGATATCACAAGGAATGCTCAACACATGTTTGTAACAGTGTCCAGAGAACGATGGGAGTTACAATCCCTTACCAGATTTTACAATATTTGTAAACAATTAGAAGTAGATCCAGAAGATCCATTTTTGAAACCATTTGCTGAGCAATGTAAGGCAAATACACCTTCTCCAGTCACTCTTAATCAATTTGGACAATACACCTCAAGTTGTTTCAGTGGAATGAGTTGCCCATCTCTAAAACATGTGGAAATTGATATTATACCTGAAGGATTTTACACAACCAGACCAAATGTTGTCAAAGAATGTGAGGAAAAATACTTTTGCTTACAGGGTGTGAGACAGCCATGTCCAATTGGATTTTATTGCCCAAACAAGGGAATGACTAAACCATTGCCATGTAAATTCTCCACTTCACATAATTTACACAAACGAGGTCTTTCATGGGAGGAACCAAAGGGATCAGATACTTGCTACTCACAAGCCAACAGTTTACCTCAACCTTGTTTGAATGGTACTCTATGTATTACACCTTATTTTCCACCTATTCCTATTTCTCCTGGTCTTTATTTGGAAGGAAACAAGATTAAAGAATGTCAATTGGGAGATTATTGTAATTTGGGAAGATATATAGGTGAAAATCAAAATAGCTCAATATTGGCATGTCCTGAAAACACCTATTGTGAAGAACCCTCTACAATGGAACCTTCATTGTGTATTCCAGATGAAAAGTTATCATTATATTGCCCACCTGGAACTACATTCAGAAGACCATGTAATAAGGGATTCTATTGCCCAAAGCCAAGTGTTGAAGTTCCTTGTAAATTGACTCAATATTGTGAGGAGGGATCCTATATTCCTGAAACATGTCCAGCTGGTTATTACTGTCCATCACCATCTGAGAAGTTGATTTGTCCAAAGGGATTTTATTGTGTTGTTGGCAGTGTTTATCCTACCAATTGTCCGACATTTAGTATTTGTCCAGAGGGAACTAAGGCCTATGAAGATTATGCTCTTGGTGTCTTGATTGACATTTTAATTATCATGGGAGTAATTTTGACATTTAAAATTTATTCGTGGACTTCTAATTGTTATATTCGATATAAGGCAAAGAAACTCAAAAACCAACAAGATTTGGAATTACTAACCATAGATGAAAATGATGCTGAATATATTGTTGTGGAACAGAAAACTCAAAAATTGACACTTTCACAATGTATGCAAGGACTTTACAAGGACATTGGAGTGGAAATTTCATTTGAGGATTTGTCAGTTGACTTGAAAACAAGTAACAGAAGAATTTTGCATAATCTTAATGGTAAATTTGGCGCTGGTAGATTGACCTGTATTATGGGTCCCAGTGGAAGTGGTAAGACCACCCTATTATCAGCCATTAGTGGTAAAGCATCCTATGCCAACATTTCAGGTTCTATCAGAATTAACGGAGAAATATCATCCATGAAGAAATTCAAAAATATTTGTGCATTTGTACAACAAGAAGATTGCATGCACAGAGAGTTGACTGTGGAAGAGTGTATTTATTTCAGTGCTAGAACAAGATTGGCCTCTCAAGTGAGCCAGAAAACTGTGGAATCCATAGTGAATGGAGTGATTCAAATATTGGACTTGGAAAATGTGAGACATTCTGTAATTGGAGATGAGAATAAGAGAGGAATATCTGGTGGTCAGAGAAAGAGGGTCAGTATTGCTATGGAGCTAGTAGCTTGTCCTTATGTTTTATTTTGTAAGTTTTAACATTTTCGAAAATGAAAGACTTATTAATTTTTCAAATATAGTGGACGAACCTACATCTAGTCTCGATGCATACAGTAGCTTTGAAGTGTCTAAGGCAATGAAAGATATTGCCTCGAGTGGAATTACAGTTGTTGCAGTTTTGCATCAGCCAAGATTTGAAATTTTTGAAATGTTTGACGATGTGGTCTTGCTTGGAAATGGAGGTAGGATTGTGTATATGGGACCTTCCTCTGATGCTTTGCCTTACTTTGAGGAGAAACTCAATTTGGAGCCACCACCAAGAGTGAATCCGAGTGATTTCTTTTTGGATGCAATTTATGATCCTAAATTGGCATATGAATCACAGAAAAAGATTAACGGAAAACAAGTTCAACAATATACATGCAAGGAAATGTTTGATGTTTGGGAAAATAATTATAAGAAACTTGACGAATTTAATGGAACCGATTTTTCCAAATTAGTGATGGAAGAGAAGGCAAAATCTCAGAATCCTCTCATTCATTTCTACATGAACATTAATAGATCATTCCTATTGAAGATTAGAAACATTTTTGGATTTTTCATGGATTGCCTATTGGTATACGTTGCTGGACTAGCTCTTGGATTGACTTTCCTCAAAGATGCCTATGTTGGACCTCTTCCTGAAGACATGATTGACTCGTGTCCAGCAGCCATGAGAAAAATCTGTGAATATCCACTCAACAATCCAATCATCAACATGGCAAGTACCATTCCACTTGCTTTAGGATTGTGTGCAGGTATGTCCTCACTGACAACATTCGGTTCCAGACAAGAACAATTAATTTTCAAAAAGGAAAGAGAATCTGGACTCTCAGTTCTTGCCTATTTCAGTTCTAAAATGTTGGAACAATTGCCAAACATTCTTCTTGGACCAATTGTCTTTCTTTCCATTTTCTTTTCACTCTACTCTCCAAGAGCAACATTTGGAGAATATTATTTGGTTCTCTTTTTAATGCATTTCACAACATTTGGATTGGGAAGTTTGGTGAGTGTTGTTGTACCTTTGGATTTGATTCAATTGGCAACTGCAGTTTCAATTCTAGTTTCTCAATTGGTTAGTGGTTCTAAACCAACTCTTCCACAAATGAAAAAGATTATTCCACCTCTGTTTTGGATTAGTTGCATTTCGTATATTCGATATGCCCAGGAAGCACTTTACCTCATTGAAATCAAATATTATAAGGACATTTTTGACATTAGTTCATCATTGGAAATGTTTGATTATCATTTAGAGGATTTGGATTATTGTATCTTTATGATTCCAGTCTTTGGAATTGTTTTCAGATTATTAACATTGATAGTTTTGTATCAGAAGAGCGACGATTCATTGTGGAATACTTGTTTAATGTTTATTTCTTATTATTCGAATTTTGATCATTTTAAAACTGGCATGGTTTCAATGTGGAGAAGAATACAAATGGTAATGATATGGAAAGGTCATGAAAAAGAAGGATTATTGTAAAAGTAAAGGTTTCGAATATTTTTTTCACAATATCTTTATATTGTAATCAAATGCAATCATTCAAAAACGGAAATTTTGCTCTACAGGAGATTTGAAATGGGAAATTTCAATATTTATCTTTGAATTGAGTGAAAAATTGGTGACCGAGGTCAATACATAAATTGAACCCACCCTCAATTAATATCCGAAAGTGCAATTTCAAACAACATTTCACTGAAAAAAAATGAAGATATTCATTCTGCTACTAGTGCTGACAACAGTTGTCATTCATGGCCAAACAACATCGGTTCATGATTGGGAGAAGAAACAAAATATGCTCACCAAGAGAAGTGACCTTTCGGCTCAAACTATTGGAAACTTGATTTATTTGACTGGTGGATGTACTTCTAATCAACCAATAGCAAAAGATGCCACTTGTCCATCAATCACCAATTCAATGGAAATTTACAATCCACAAACTAATTCATTTACTTTTGGAAAAGCAATGCCTAGGCCAAGATATAGACACACTACTGTTGCTATTCAAAATAGATATTTATTTGTGATTGGTGGAAGAGATTTGAATGAGAATATTATTACCCAAGTGGATGTATTCGATACTGTTAATGGAAACTGGACGATACATAATGCTACGTTGACTTCTGACTGTTGTTCTGACTCTATTGCTTTCGTATTGAAGGATAGCAATGGAAATGAGAATATTTACTTACCTGGTGGATATTACGCCAATTACACAACCTCAGGAAAAGTTTTACAGTTGACTACCAAAAATGGAGTTTATTCTGGAACATTCCAATCAGGTTTAGTTTCAGATATGAATGTCAAAAGAGGTGATTCCATGACATTAACCTATAATAATAAGGCCTATGTAATTGGTGGATTTTTGGAAGATAATTTTTGTAAACCAATTACAACTGTGGAAGTATACGATTCCTCAACTAATAAGTGGACAATTACATCACCACTTTCACATGAGAGAGCTGATGGTGCTGCTATCATGGTTGGTTCTGCATTATTTGTTTTGGGAGGAGAATCTAAGGATAAATCATGTAATGTTTCATTACCTGTCAGTGATGTTGAGAAATTTGACACTGCTAGCGGGAAATGGAGTGATTTTGTGGCTCTTCCAACAGCTCGTTTTAGACAAACTGGTGAAATTGTCAACAATGTCATGTATGTGTTTGGTGGACAAATTGAAATTGAGATAGCTCAGCAATATTCAGTTTTGGATTGGACCTATGCTTACAATTTCACAGATTTTGTAAAGATTTCTGCAGCCAACTCGCAAATAATTTCATGGATATTTGTTTTCTCATTACTTTTCATTCTAGTAGTATAAATTGTTTTTGAAATTTTTAATTGAAAATCCCAAATATTACAATTCTTCTGATTCTCATTTAAATTCATTCGTATCTTATTCAATTTTCAGAATGTCAAAGGAGTTTTTGAAAATTTACTCAATTTCCAAAAACAACTTCCTTACTCTTTTTCATTGCATGGAGTTTCAGGAGATTAAACTCCAATCTCCCGCCAAAAACTTAAAGTTCGAGAAAAAACAAATTGAAAAAAACCACAAAAAAAAATGAAGAGATCAACAATTCTCTCCGCGCTCATCATGATGCTGCTGAGTTTTGCAGTCGTGATGGTTTGTGCCGGAACATTAAATAATTTGGCTGATGAATTATTAAAGAATGGAAATTATGTTAGAATGGAAAGCGAGAGAGTCAATAGTAGAGCATCTAAAAGTATTGTACCAAAGGGATGGAGAGTAGTTGAAGGAAAATTTGAAGATCAACATGTTCATCTTACATTTGCATTGAAGAATCAAAATATTGAAAAGTTGAAAGATTTATTGTTGAAGATTTCTGATCCAAAGCATCCACAACATGAAAATTATCTTACCACTGAACAAGTTGCTAGAATGACTACTCCTACTGATGAACACAAGAGTATTGTTTTGAATTATATCAAGTCTATTCCAGGAGCTCTCCTTGTCAAGGTTTCCAAGCATGAAAACTTTGTTTCTGCATTGATGCCACTCTCTTCTGTCAACAAGTACTTTAAAGCTGACATGAAAAAGTTCACTCATGAAATTACTGGAGCTGTTGCTTTTAGATCCGAACAAGGATATGCATTGCCACAAAAGTTGGCTGAAGCTGTTAATTTGGTTTCTGGTGTTTATGGTTTCCCAACTATGAATGCCAAGTTTGATAAAAAGCTTGAATCTAAGAGTAGTCAAAGAGTCACTCCACAATTCATTTGGGCTAGATACAATGTCACCTTCCCAAGCACTGTTAGTCCAAAGTCAACTCAAGCTGTTGCTTCATTCCTCCAACAATACTATTCCAATGCTGATTTGCAACTCTTCCAAAATACTTTCAAGCTTGAAAGACAAACTCCAAAGGTTATTGGACCAAATGATGAATCCAATCCTGGTGTTGAAGCTTCTTTGGATATTCAATATTTGTAAGTTTTTTCAACACGGTTATTTACCAACATTTCATTGTTTCAATTAATTAATTGGAAATAATTGTGGAATAATTTGGACTTGTTGGATAAAATTTTAAAATAATACAGGATGGGTGTTGGTCAAAAGATTAATACTACCTTTGTTTCCACTGAAGGTGTCAATCCAATTACTCACCAAGAAAGATTTGTTCATTGGGTTATTGGTCAACAAGAATTAGGAGATTCTTCTGCTTGGGTTCACTCTGTTTCATATGGTGATATCGAATATCAAGCTACCGTTGCTTTGGCTGATCAATTAGATGCTGAATTCATCAAATTTGGTGCTACTGGTAGAACTGTTTTAATTGCTTCTGGTGATGATGGTGCTAGATGTAATGATAATGGAAATGCCTTTGAACCTGAATGGCCAACCTCTTCCCCATGGATTACCTCAGTTGGTGCCACTGAACCATCTGATTCTGATTATGAAACCACAACTAGCTGGTCTGGAGGTGGCTACAGTAATTATTATGATCGTCCAAAGTATCAAGATGAAGCTGTCAAGGCCTACCTTGCCTCAAATGCTGCTCCTCCAACTTCATACTTTAATGTTTCTGGTAGAGCTTATCCTGATGTTGCTGCATGTATGTATTTTATATTTCTAATCTATATCAATATCATCATACCAATAATTATTTTTCAATTATTTTCAATTAATTATAGTTGGTGTTAGTAAGTAGTATTAATAATTATTCAATTTTATTAACTTGTTATCAGACTATCAAGTTTATGTTAATGGAATGATTCAAAATGTTGCTGGTACCTGTAAGTAGTTAACATTTCACTTCTTTCAATAATCAACATTTCAATAGCTGCCTCAACACCTTGTTTCGCTGGTATTGTTTCCTTGATGAATGATGCTCGTTTCAGAGCTAACAAGAAACCACTCGGTTTCCTCAATATTTGGCTCTATCAACATGCTGGCAAGACTTCTGGTGCTTTCTATGATATTGTTAAGGGTAACAATGCTCACGGTGCTTGTCAATATGGTTTCTCTGCTACTAATGGATGGGATCCAATCTCAGGTTGGGGTGTTCCAAATTATAAGATTTTGCAACACTTGGCTCTCCTTAAATAAATTGGAAACTTGTCGAGTGTTACATAATTGAAATAATTTAACATTTTACAAAAATCTTCCATTCCAGTTCTGTATTGTTCTGGATGAGCACATGGTGGTGAACCTTGATTTTGGTGACCTCTAATTGAATGAGAAGATATTCAGTATCATGCAAATTCATCAAAAAAATGTCCACAAACAATCCATCATTGGAAACCATTAATTCTAACAATTTATTCTTTCAAGAATTTCTGCAGAAAATGGAGGAAGGAAATAATTTACAACGTAAATTATTGGCAACACAACAGGAAATTCTCTGTGCTGTTAAAGAGAATAACGATTTGCAAGTACAAGTATTGGAAAGGTTATCTAAAAGTAAAAAGGAAAAACGAAAGGTTTCATCCGATTTAACAATAATGAATGCTGATGATCAATTTGATGATTCAGTATCAACCAACTCTAATTCTACCACTATTTCTCATAGTACAACAACTGAAAGAGAACGAAAAAAGAGTAAGAAAAATGTTCAATGTTCAGAGGACGAAATATGCATTATTTATGAAGGAAGTTCGAATCATTCACTAATTATTCGAAAGGAATTATTGAAAGGACCTGTTTTGAGAGCTGCAATTTCTGGTAATTTCTTGGAGGAAAGTAATTTCATTCTGCCAAGTGATTCGATCAAACTTTCGAATATTCCCAAAGCAATGAAACAATTGAAGAAATTCTTTCATGATGAAAAACTAGACAAGTGCAATGAAGAAACAAAAAAGGATTTGCAGAATTTGGCTGATTTTCTTGTCCTCCCAGAACTCAAACTTGAATTACTGAAATATCAAATTTGTGATATTCCAATTCTTAAAACAAACAAAAAGAAAGGTGAACACAAGAATTATTCACAAGTTTTGGAAAAGATTGAAGAAATTTCAACTCAACTTCCTGGAATTTTAATTGATTTGGAGTCTGATGGCATGTTATCGGTATTGGAATCATTTCATGAATTTCTTAAAAGTGATGAAAAAAGAGCAGAAACTTTCGCAAGCGTTTGTGAAATAGTTTGGGACAAGAAGTACGCAAATAGAGGAATACTCTCGATCATATTGAAAGGATGTAAGTCATTGGATGCTTTGAAATATTATCTATTGGAAGAATGTGCAACTAATAAGGATCTTTACAATATTGATGAGGAAAAGGTTCAATTATTGAGCAAGTCCATTAGTGAGAAGTGGCAACATCTTTTACCTACTATTCACGAAAGTTTTTTGAAAGATTCATTCATCTAAACAATAATTATTGGAAAACAGTGCAAAACGTGTATTGCTCTTACACTAGATATTCAAAATTTGTCTGATAGATTGCTTGTTAGTCGAGTAATAAACAATCTTGCCACTTTCTCTAAACTTGGAAACAACATTTGGCTCCTCGCTAAATTCGTTTTGATAAAGACTGAGAACTCTTAAATGAGACAAGTGCGAGAAACAGCTTTCAAATGAAGGAATTTCACAAAGCTCATTATGACTCAGATCCAACATTTCTAAATTCCTCAACAAGGTAGAAAAGAGCGTGCAGTTTGCATTTGTAATCTTCTCAATCTTGTTATGTCCGAGTCTCAAATCGACAATCTTGTTCGGTATCAATTCACTATTCCTATCATCCACTGTAGGTAATTGTTTTAAATTATTAAATGAAAGATTTAAAATTCTCAATTGTGGTAATGTTAGCAATTCCAACGGTATAGTTTCCAAAAGATTGTGACTCAAGTCTAACTCAACCAATGATTCAACTTGATAATTGAACAGAGATGAAAGGCATGATATTTGATTCCATTGAAGTTCTAACATGAGCAATTTAGAAAGACGTTGTGAAAATTTCATCTCTGTACTCTTTTTGTAATTCTCAATTTCTTCTGGCTCAGTGAGAGATGGATCAATGAATAAAAACTTGGGTGGAAATTCCTTGAGCTTTAAATAGTTGAGACTAATCATGGCAGAGTGATGATTTTCATCATAGTTAAAAATCTGCCTTTGTACATAAGATTCAAAGTTTGGTCCTTTAAAATCCTTGCCAATATCTTCGTAGAGTTGAATTTGTAAAAGAAATCCAGTATTTGGAGCAATACAACATCTCTTATCTCTAACGTAGACAAAAGCCTCTTCAGCACTCATTTTCATTCGATTCATGACATAGGCAATAATAATGGTTGCAGATCGAGACATTCCTGCAGAGCAATGCACAAGAACCTTGTTGGAAGGATCAGCATTGAGACATTCATCGATCCAATCTAAGGCCTCATCAAATCGTCCCATAATATTGGTCTTTTCTTCATCTGTCTCTGATATTTGTTTGTAATTTTTGAATAGACGAGATCTTTCCTCCTCGTCTGGGAAGGGAGAAATAACATTCACACACAAAATACTATTAATACCAATTGATTTCAACTCTTCAATATTTGTAGCAGCAGTAACGGATCCCAAATAGAGTCTATCTGCAATCCTTTGTGGCACTCGTTGCATGTGACATAAAAATCTCATTGCATTATGTGAATTGTGAGAGCCCTTCTTGGTTAGCACTTTAGAGAAGGATAGTCTGGCTTTTGGTGAATTTTTCTTGATTGACATTTTGATTGGAGAGGAAAAGTCCTCGTTGTGGTGAGTTTGAGACTTTTCTCTTCCAGTAATATATTTCAATTCTATAGGAATAGCATCAGCTAAATCTATGTAATTCTCCTGTACATTCAAAGTTAAAAGACTATGTTGAATAAATAGGTTGGAAAAGTATTTTGGAATCCTTTTGATATTATTATTGGAAAGATTCAAAACTTTGAGAGGACATAAAGAAGCAACCTTGAAAAACTCTTCAGAAATCTCCTCAATAGCATTCGAGCTCAAATTAATGGACGTTAATTGTTTAAATTGTGAGAGAAATTCAATAGGAATCCTCTTGAGTCCACAATTTGTTAATTCCACCACTGTAATATTCTCTTTCAAATAATTTGCCAATTTCCTCTTCTCGTCAAACATAACTTCTACCAAATTGACTCTCAAATATTCGTCCATATCACTCACACCATCATGCAATAAATTATTAAATTCCAAACCTTCAAACGGAGCCACAACCTGTTCATTCTCAATCAATTCATTTACATTATTTACAATTGAAACTCTATCAGAATTTTCATTAAACTTCAGGATTAAATTTTCCAAAGCCTCCGATCTAATAGTATTCTCCACAACACTCATCGAACACTTTCTAAAGAAGAGAATCTTTCCATGCTGTTCTCCACTCTCGACTGATGCAGCAGCGGTTGAAGAAGTTGATGAAGCAATCCTCTTGGAAATATCCGTAGTATTGTCATTTGTAGAATGAATAGCTTGTTCTATAGTAGAAAAGAATTTACTAAGAGTTTCACCTATTGAAGAAGTAGAAGGAGATGAAGAATTTGTTATTGTTGTATTACTGGATTTTCTTCTGGGAGAATTTTCAGAGTTTGAATTTGTTGTTGTTGTTGTTTTTGTTGTTGTTGGTGATGAGAACCATCTCCGACCACCGGAAAAGAACGCCAAGACCGGAAGAAGCGTGAGCCACCAGAGAGCGGCAAGCATTTTTTTAATTTAAGAAAATTGGATATTAATATTTTAATATTTTTAATATTTTGTAAAGTTGTTTTGAAATACAAGGGCGAAATTCTGAAAATAGCAGATTAGGAAATAGTTATGAAACAGGCTGCTGAAACATGAATTTCCCATCCAACTAATGCATTCTGTTGCATTGCATTAAGGAAGAGTTTATGATTTAATAACCTTGATATTAGTGCATGAGCAGAATGGCTGAATATTCGTGTTCACACCTTTCAAGAAATAATCTTTCTGAATAAATAGTAAAGAATCCATCAGATATAGAGGCTGCTCTTTGAATCTCTGGATCTGTTCTCAATTTCATAGAGAGTATGTTGATATTATTTCCTGTCTTCTTGACAAACTCCATGGCAAGCTCTTTATCTATCTCACCATAGTAATTATTTAAACCACCCCTTATAGCTGCAATCAATACATCTCGATCAGATGGAAATAAGTTACGCAACATTGAATAGTCAGAGCCCTTACGAATTAGTCCCTCAATTGCTAGCTCTTTATCCAATTGACCTGGATACAAAGCACGTAGATCTGATAAAGACAAGCCACTTCTTACAGCCTCTAAAGCAAAATTTCTATTGGATAGTAATAGTGCTGGTGGCTCAGCATCTGGTGGACTTTCCAAAAAGTTGGGCATGTCTTTTGGAACAAACAATGCAACAGAACCATTTTGCTTGACAGCTGCCATAATAATTTCACTGTCTCTCGTTAAACGTGGAGAAACAAACTGATAGCAACATCCGTTCTGTTTGACAAGTTCCAAAACCACCTCTCTATCATCTTGCAATATTTTCATCAAGTGTAAATGCAGTGGATTGTCTCTGACAGCTGTCAATGCCAAATTTTTATCATTTAACAGATCTGGATGAGCATAAGCATACATTTTTGCCTTAACCAAAATATCTACATCTGTTTTCAATCTGTAAGATGCATAATGATATGCTTGATTGTCATTCTCCAAGGCCAACAATACAATTTCCTTGTTATCTTTAATTTCTTTCGAAGCATAATTGAGAGAAGTTCCTTTTCTAGTAATTGCCCTTGTTACCACTCTCAAATCCCCCTTCAGTTCTTGGCTTGCAAACTCGAGTGCATCTGGATTCTGATTAATTGCCAAGTTGACAATTTTCTTATTATTTTTCAATTCAACAGATGCATATTGCAAACCTTTTCCATAAACCTTTACAATTTCTGTAAGTACATCAGGATTCGATCCATAATTCTTTAAAATTTGATCCAAATACCTTGTATCTGTCCATTCCTTCACACTAAACTCTCCTCTATTAAACAAATCCAAAACAAATGCAATATCCTCCTCTCCATACTTATTGTGCATAATTCCACTCAATTTTCCCTTTTCATTTGCAATATCATTCAAATACTTTTCAAATCCCTCAACACTTCTCAATTGTCCATAATCTTTCAAACTGGGATTATAAATCTTCCTCATAATTGCTCTCATCACCAAAGCATCTCTCAAAACCTCTCGAGGTAATATCTGAATAATTGTCTCTATCGATAACTTGACCAAATTCCTCATATAATCAATTACACAATCTCTGTGCTTCATAAACTCAATCGGAATAAAATCATTATTTGTTTTAAATTCCTTCTTACGATCCAATCGGAGATGAATTCGTTGAAACCACTTGACTCTTCCTTTCTGTTGATTTTCAAATTTTGATTTTAATTTTAAATATAAATGATGAAGATGATCATGATGATGATTATTAATATTGGAATGATGATCGGAGAGAATTAGAATGACAGCATCACGATGATGATAAGAAGCAGGAGGAGCAGTTGCTTTTGTACCTTTTCTAATTGTTGTTTTTTTGCTTTTGTTTGTAAGCATTAGTAATTAGTAAAAGAAAATTTGATTAAAGTATTGGCGGGAAAGTTAATGTAAAGATATTTTTTTTGTGAATGGTAAATATCCCGCTAAACACTTACTGTCAAAGCGTGCTGGTACTTTGACGATTTTGCGTCAAGCTATTTTCGTCAAACAAGCGAAAAGTTGTCTTAGCAGGAGGGAACTTGGAAATTTTTCCAATTTCAAATAACAAATAAATTTCCAAGTCAATAAATTTCAATTTATTAAAAGTTTTGATATGCATAATAATGCACAGGAATATATTTCTCTTCATCAGGGAGTTTGACAACAACACATGGGAGCATTTCAAATGCTTCACTTCTACTAATCTCCCTTGTCTTATTGGTGGTGTTGGAAATTAAGGTAATCTCATTAAAATCTTTTGAGAAAGATGCCACTTTGAAAACTTCGTTCGTTTTGATATCCTTGATACAATCTAATTCCTTTCTTACAACGTAGTGACCAACTATACATTCAGAGGCAATAAGAGGTTCATTTAAATCCATTAAATCACATAATTGGCACATATCAAAGTACATGATTGAATATCGAGCAGAATTTGAACAAACGTAAGTCTTTGAGAGTGTGAAATTGAGTCCTTCTCCAATAAAAGCAGAATTTACACCAAGAGGGCCGTACATTCTACAAGAATTGACTAACTCAGTACAAATATGAAAGTTTGGTGTTGCTTTCTTTTCTCCAACCACTTTCTGATAATCAATTAACACTTGAAACAATTCAACCTCAATGTCTCCTAATTTGGATAACTGAAATGAGTCTGTCAGCTTATCAATTATAGAGGCAAATCTATGAATTATTTCAACCTTTGATTCTATTTCCTTAAATCCTTCGATATGTGTAAACAGCTCTAAATAATGATGACAGATCATGTAAATTTCAATTGCCTTTAGACTGTTCATAATCTGGCCATTTGTGGTCTTTCTAGGATGCTTGTGAAGGAATGATGGATACTTTTATTTCAGAAACAATGTCAAATCTTTCCCAGTATTGAACTGGGATCATTTTCATCATTTCTTGGAAAACTCCTTCATATAATACATGCATTGAATCATAGCAACAAATATCTGATGGTGATGGATTCCAATCTTGATCCAAAATTGGTGAAATTGATTTCAACCCTTGATCAAAATTCCCTTTTTGAATGTGATTTTTCCAATACTCTTTATCTCTAAAGGTGCAAGATTAATTGTATCATATTTAGGGTGTATTCTTATTGGGTATCGAGTTTGTTTCAAAGATTTTGAATTTTCTTTGGTTGATTCTATATCAACACTTTACAGATTCTGAACCACTTGTTCAGTTTTCAAGTCAGAAATCTACAAGCAAGCCAAAGTCTTCTACCAAGAATGCTTCTTCTTACAATGAACCTTCCAACAAGAAGGCTTCTTCAAGCAATGATGATTCAAATGAAGTTCCGGAATCATTTGCAAATTCTGCATTTTTGAAACACTATAATGATTTAGTTGATGAGAATGAAAGAATTAAGAAAGAATTGGCTAGATATAAACAGGCAGTCAGAAATATGAATGAAATGATTAATCAAATGGTGAGCTGTTTAGATGAGTATCAAGATGTCTTTGCATTGGGAGACTCTATTGTGCATCATGATGATAAAACCATTGTGCTCACCCATAAAGAGATAGCAAAGATTTGTGAATTAGGTGAGAAAACCTCTCAAATCATACATGTTTGCTCAACCTACTTTGAAAAGTCAATTACAAAGCACAACCAAGATGAAAGAAAGCTATTGTTTAAGATAATATTTGATGCAATGGGTTGGAAAATAAGCAAACACAAGAACAAACTCAGTAAATACAGAGGTCTTTAGTTCAATTGCAAGCAACCTTAAGAAAAAGAAGGGTGCAAAACAAAATGAATCAGTAAAGAAGAAGAAGACAGAACTTGAGGAGACCACCTCAAAAAAGAGAAAAGAAAGAGAGGAAAACAATGATTCTGGATCATCCTCTTGTGAGGAAGAAACCATTGAAGAGGATTCCACTGATGATATGAGTGATGATGAATGTTGATTGTAAAATGTTGGGTTACTAAATCGTTATTTTTAATAAAAAAATGTCTACACATCAACTCCCTCATCATATCATACAAAACTGTCGGTTAGTACTACAACATTATTTTTACTACAATTTAAAATCATCAGTTTTATTGTTTATTGGTTTGTTGTATTTAAATTTCTTAATTTCTTAATTTTTTAATTATTGTTGTTAGTTGGATTTATAAAGATTTTATTCTTCGAAATTGGTTTGTTGTATTATTTTCATATTATATGATTTTACCTGCTACGGATCATCAAAATTATTCATCACAAGAAATTAGGTAATTTGTTATAATTCAATTTGTGCTAAACAGCACGATTTATATGCAAGCAACAATGTAAGTAATTTTGATTTATTATCATTAATTTTGAATGTAACTGAAGAGGTGAGTGATATTTCATCAGTTGGAGTGAGGATGAGGAGTGTAGATATTTTTTTCGGTTGGAAATTTGGAATGGAAGTGGATCTAATAATAGATGAGTTTGGAACTTGGAAATTTTACAAGATTTTGTAGTAAATAATTGCTGGAATTTAGTCAATAATTGACAATAATTATTATGAATTTTTTGACGTAATTATTGATGTTTTTTCATCAATATTTGATACAAAACATTATTGATTTATTATCAATTTTTGACGTCAAAAATTGATAATAAATCATTAAGAATTGACGATAATTCTTGACGTCAATTGCGCGTTAATTTGGAATTTTTCTCCCAACACTTGTTGACGATTTTATTATGCTTTAAGCATCAATTTTTAACATTTTTCAATAAACTTTATTTCATAATTTTGCAATCTGATACGTTAAAATTTGACGAAAAAATTGTTAAAATTATCATCAAAATAATTTAGCGGGTATTTATTGTAATGCGTTTGAAAAATGATCAAATGTATCACGTTTCCAATATTGTTCAACTTTCCAATAAAAAATGGACGAATCAACACCTCTCTATAATTTCGGAAATTCTGTGGAAAAAGATGAACGTTCGGAAGATGATGATATTGTCATTCAATTCGTTCAATTAATTTCATGTTTATTACTTTCATGTTTTACATTATTTGATTTAGTTTTGGGGATTTGGGGAAGTGTAATTTTTGGAATCTATTCGAAAGGGTCCAATCTGATAGATCCAGAGCCATGTAATATGACAACTGCCACTGCTTTAATAATGACATGCTCTGTGTGTTATTTCTCATTCTTTATTTTCAAGATTAGTTTAGTTTGTTGTCATTGTTTCGGATGTAGAAAGAAAAGGATTTATCTTGTACCAAGCATTTGTTTCTTCTACATTCCTTGTTTAATAATTAATGGAATTTCGTGTACGATCTTGGCATTCATTGGTGGAAATAGAAAATGTCAAGAAATTCATGTTCAGGAATTCGCATTTTCCATAACAAGCGTAATTCTAATGTCTCTAATTATATGTATATGGACTTGTCAAAATTGTTTATTGGGTGGATGTAAATTAGTTGCCGCTAACGAGGATTAATTATGTTTGTAAAACTTTACAATAAAATCATCAAAATAAAATTTCATTACTTGATTATCTTTATCCCCCAACCTGAAATACTTCTTTTAAATAGATCATTCAGAAAATCCACCAAAGATGAAATCCCAATAAGATTCAACACATCTTTAACTAAGAAAACAACTGAGGAATTATTAACAATCCCAAACTTTTTATTAAAATCATGAATCAGTTTCATTGCAATCCAAAAAATTTTACAAACATATAATTGTTATTGAACCACTTCAACTTCTAACATTTGGGAAAACCAGTCCACGTTCCTAGATCAATTATGAAATGAATAGTGTCGAATGTGGGGCATGGCACTTTGTTGTCAATGCTCAAATATTTCAGAAGTCGATTGTTGGAACAGATGAAAATTGCTTTTCATAATTGTAAAATATTTACTCTCAAATAAAGATGTTTCGTAGTGACGGATTCGAAGAATTGAATAAAAAGATCAATTTGTTGTGTGAAAATTTATAAATTTACTCGGCACCAATTAACAAATCAGAGAGCTTGTACTCAATGACAAACTTTTGATTACTCTTCAATGAATCAATCAAGGCCAAGACTGGATTACGGCTCTTCAAAGTTTCAGCATTAGCTTGAGACACTTCACCAGTATTTTCCAAATCAGTAGCAGCTTGCTTCTTGGCATTAACCTTAATGAGATATCTGAAACCTAACTTGGTACAGAAAATAGAAGAGAAGAAGAAGAGAGACATTAAAATACCATAACCATGAACCATTGTACCAATTAAACAGACAAGATTGAGTGCCAAATTGAGAGCCATCATGATTGGAGACTTTAAGAGCATTGAAATAGTTTCCAAAACTACCAAAATCCAGAAAATAACATGAACAAAAACTGGGAATCTCCATCCATTAGTATCAGCAGCAACCCAAATGACACCAATAATTTGTAAGAGAAGTGTCAAGGCCAACAAGTTACACAATGACCCAATCAATGCAGTTGGAGAACGAACACGAGTCTTGAGTTTGTTCAACATTTGTCTAAAGGTCGATGTTGGACGCATTCTCATAGTCGAATCTTCTGTAGAAGCTTGAGCCATACCACCATTTCCATCAATAGTAGTTGTTGTGGTTGTAATTGTAGTGGTATATGGGAGTTGTTGTTGAATTTGAATTGGTTCGGTAGTTATTGTTGTAGGATAAGGAGTTGCTTGTTGTTGACCAATGAATTGAACTGGAGGAATTGGTTGATTATTCATTCCGTATGGCATATATGAAGCACCTTGTAAAGTTGGATACATGTGTTGTTGGTGTGGGAGAACCGGTAATTGAACCATTGGATTACTTGAAGGCAAAGAAGATGCTTGCAAGACTGGATAAGGAGTTGTCGTTGCTTGTATTGTAGGATTGGATGAAGGAATTGTTGTTGGTAAATTTGTATTCATCATTTGTTGTGCGTATGGATGTGGTGGAGGTGAAGTAAGAGTCATCTTTAGTTAGTATAAATCTTCAAGGAATTATATTTTCTTATTATTATTATTATTTTGATTATTATTTGTACAAAAGTCGCGACGATATTAGATGTCGGTTGGTTTTATGATAATTTTTTTAGTGATTTTGTTTGATGTGAGATGAACAAGAATTTGAATGGAAGCATCAATTTTCGAATTCCTTTCCAATTTGATTTTTGACTTCTTTTAAGGAGGTTGTTAACGTTGAGGAGTTGTTGAAACAAGCTGTTGATTATCAGCGATATTCGATATCGACTAGATTTTGAATCATGTATTCATCCTTAATATCTACTTCGATAATCGAAAATAATTCCTTTCTAATTCTCTCGCGATCTTGTTCAACTAGGCTTCTACTTCCAACAGACATCAAATTTTTAAACCTTAAAAAAAATCGCAAAATTCTGCCAAGCTCGTAAATTTGCAGCCAATTTCAAACTCTAACCGCCTGTACCATCATCACAATCATTTTCATTATTTAAATAATTCGCGATCACAATGAATAATAATAATGCTACAAATAATAACCATGTTCATCCGTACATGATGGCACAACAACAACAACAACAATTTACAAAATCACCTGATGCTCCTCCAATTCAATATCATTCCGGTCTTGCTCAACAACAACAACAACCAGTTTTTACCACCTCAAGTCCATATCCAACCTCTACCACCACCACTACCTATACAACTACTATTGAATCAGTGCCACAACAATATCCTACAAACATGGATAATGTTGCTCAAGCATCTATGGAAGATTCTTCTTTAAAGCTTGTTGGAACTTCTATTGCAAAGCAAATGTGGACTAAATTGAAGAGTAGAGTACGTTCTCCATACACTCTTGTCTCTTCATTGTGTAACATGTTGTCATTGGCCATGCTTTTTGAATTTATCTTTATCATTGTTGCTTCCTGTCAATATTATAACGCCACACCAGCTCATATGCACATTGTCTTTTGGATTTTGTTCGTGGTTCAACCAATTTTCATGATTTTGAAATCACCTTTATTGATGGTTGTTTCCTTGTTTATGAATTTGGCCATGTTTGTTATGAGTTGTGTTCAAACTGCTGCCTATGGCAAGAATACTGGTATTTCATATGGTGTTTTGGTTGTCATGTTCTTGTACTCGTGTTTCTTTTCAGTTATTTTGGCTATCAGTTATCTCAAGAAGGTCAACAAGTCAACAGAACAACAAGCAACTCAATCACCAAAAGCTGCTATCATGGCTGACATTGTTACCATTACTCAAAATATTAAGCGTTATAGAGAAATGATCAAGGCTTGTAAAATTTCTGATCTCTTAATTGGTGCTGAATAAATAATCACTGTAAATATTAATTGTAAATAACTATAAAACTCAATCTTCAACAATATTAGTTTTAAATGAGCGCATGTTTAAGAATGAACACCAGATGTAGTTGAAGAATTTCAAAAAGACAGGGAAATAGCTGCTTTAAATAAGAATGCATAGAAACATGCATCGAGATGGTAACAAGAAATAATTACAGGTATTTTTCTAATTTACAATAGTTTAATCTCAATATTCTCAAATATTTAACAAGCTGTGCAATTCTTTCCTAATTGCTTTGCTGACAAGCTCAATAATAATGGTCTCACATACACGACGGAATTGGCAATAGCTGTTGGAATATATCCATTAGGAGCTGCTTGAGCTATGAAAGTAGCTCTCAAATCTCCATTGTTTAATTCGGTAAATTTCAGATAGGTGAAAATGTTGGTTCCTCTGACGTGGCCCTTTGCTGGCTTAATGTCGAGAGCTTCATCGATGGAAGTTGTCAATAGGATGGTTGTCTTTTTGGCATCAGAAACTTCTGGTTTAACATCGAAATATCTTTCAACATAGAGAAAATCTCTTTCCGAAACCATCATGCCTTTTTTCCAATAAAATTTCCAATATTTTCCACACATGAATTATCAATAATTTTGATAAGAAATGAAATATTCCAATACAACCAATCGTTAGCAAACCATGCACAAACAATCAAAACCTACTTGGTGAAGTTACAACATAATGTCTGACACTCCAATTTCCCTCCTCAGTGCTAAACTTTCCTACTTCAGTAATTGATTTGGTATTCTCATCAAAAATTTGTCTAGTTTTCGTATCTGCAGTAGTCAACAATGGAACAATCTCATCAACAGTACATTGTGAAATAAGTGTCTCTCCACGAATGACACTTCCTTCATTGGCAGATGCTACAGAAATTGTCACCTGATCGACGACCTTGTATGGTTTGAATAGATCAGTGCTCTTTTCATAATGTTGGGCAACTGAGAGAGCTTTGGAGTAGAGAGTGGAGGAAATGACCTTGTTGATGGATTCGATGGAGAACATTTTTTTTAAAGTTTTGAATAGTTGATTTGGAGAATTTAATAGGGAAATTGAGAGAGGAGTCGGATAGTCGGCCGGTGCAGTTTGCTCAGTCCTATCCGATCTCAAATTATTGATTAGGGATTCTCTTTGCATTTAAGTGTGCTGATTACAGCAACTGTTATTGTAAACTTGACTAAGTTAGTGATGAGAAAGTTGAAAACTGTAGATGCCTATCCATGATACTCCATCCTTTTCCTTATGAAAAAACCGTTCAATTGGACTATTAATGATTAAATATATTTAATAATTTATATTCCAAATTCTTTCGTGAAGAAATTTCTTTTGAAAATACTGTAAAACTACCAAATTTATTTATTGGCGCCACTTTTTCCCGCCTCTCACTTACTATTATTTTAATATAAATAATAAAAAAAACGAATGAACAGCAAATTCTCGACTCGGCCAATTTCATCGAGAAAATCTTCGGCACTGTCGAATAGTCGCTCGGCCAGTGCTGCTGATGAGGATGATGACGATGAAGAACATCAACGTTTATTTAAGAATTTTTCAAGAGGAGACGATAGTGATGAGGATTTTTCTGCTACTAGTGGAGGAGGAATGGATTACATTAGGAATAGAATTTATTTTGAAACACCAACGCCAAAAGGCTCTGGACGATCATCGACAATTCCCTTACCTGTCGGTGATTCTAGTATTAATATCGAAGTATTTAATCATGAAAATGATGAATATGATGACGATGATGATGAGCCTCTGATATTTGGAATTGAAAAGAAGGATGATACAAAGATTGCTATTAGTATTGTACCAGGGACTCGTGATAAGGAAAAGTTTTTAAACACTAAGGAAAATAATAATTTTGATAGGAGCTTGCCAAGTGCAATTAAGAGAGAGGGTTCTTCGGCATCGTCTTATGGAAGATTTGAGACTCCGAGTCCATTTCAAACTGAGGAAGGAAATTTTGAAGAGGATTTTGGAAGTGAAAGTGGAAGAATTACAACATTTACTAATAGATCTGAGGATGCACCTTCAGTTTCAACAACAACAGGGGCTGTATTACAAAAACCATCATTGAAAAAGTTTGAGAGCATTCCGCTTGGGCTTTCCTCTCCCTTCACTAAGAAGAATAGTGCTGGAGGTTTATTGAAAAAAAGTACTGGTTCCTCAAACGTCTCAATACAGGGAGATTTTGATGAGGAAGATACAAGTCATCTCAAAGATGATCCTCTTGCAGTGAATTTAAAACCATCTAGAACCTCCTATGTTGCAGGTTCAACAAAGAAGGGCATTAATAGTGATGCTGCCTCCACAGTAACATCTCTTGCCCCTAATTCTCTATTCTCTAGGGACCAAGCTGTCTTCAATGATCCTAATTTTCACGACCTAACAGAGGACGAATTGATTAACAAGCAGAAAAAACTTGGTCAAAAAAAGGTAAACACTTCCAATGCAAAGATTAACCTCAATTTATCACAAGCTCAAACGGCTGCTCTAGGAACAGAGGCTCTTTCTGAATTGAAACGAAAAATGGAAACCAAAGAGGAAGATATGGAAATAATGAATGGAATTATTGATTTTGCAAAGAAGGAAGAATCTAAACTATTGCTCAAAACTGGGAATTTCAGCACTGTTGCCAAGTATGAAAGAGAATCGAAACGACAAGACGAAAAAAGGAATATCTCACAATTATTGACCACTGTTAAAAAGAGGCAACACAATGAGAAGCAAGTCACCAAGAAGAATGAAATCACCATCCCAATGTCTAGCAAGAAAATCAAGTGGGTAGAAGACGCTAAAAAGAAGGGAAGAGAAAATTTGAAAGAACACTTGTTTGCTGAAAAGATGGAAGATTTTGCAATTCAGGCCAGAATCAATCACGAAAAGACTGTCGAAAATTACAAGATTCATTACGACAATTTATTTGCTGAACACCAACAAGCTCTGCAACAAATCAAAATTGAAAAGGAAAATGTAACCAAACATCAGGAAGAGAACAAATCTCTCAAATATACTATCGAAATGTTGAGACAAAAATTGGGAAAGCAATCGGTGAGAGAAATTGAAAAGGAACAAAAACTGAGACTCTTCTCAAATTATGAACCTCTTTTTGAAACATTGCAGAAGAATTTCAACTTTGATTCACCGTATGATGTTATTAGGAGAATTGAAATGTTGGAGAAGGCTCAATCTGATTCTTTCACACAACTTTTGGAAGCACAAGAACAAAAGAATGCTTTGGAACGACAATTTGAAAAGTACAAGACTGAAATAGAGAACAAACACAGAAAGGCCATTGGGGAATTGGAAAAGCAAATCGAACGTGATCAAAATCAAATCAAGGAAGATAATATGAACATGAAAAAGTTTCAACAAACTCTGGATTCCAGTGAAAATTACAGACAAAAGTTTTTAGTATTAAGTGATTCTGTGATAGATTTGTGGCACACCTGGGTGAAAGATGTGGAAAAATTGGGCTATAGAGATACAACTGTTTTTTACAAGAATGGGGAACATTCATTGACTGGTGGAGCAGCCACTTTGTTAATGCACTCTGATCCAGATTTTAGTGATTCCAATCAAGTCATGTCTGCCGTTAAGAATTTATTGATTGCCTTCACTCCCAACAAGGCAGGTCACTCTTACTCGGAGCTTGCAAAAATGGCAAATGGATATTGGCTTAAATATTTCAAGACTGATTTTGATATCAAGAGTAAACCAAAGCAAATATTTGAAAAGATGGCTCAATCCATTGATGTAAGAAATACTCGAATCAAGGAATTGGAAAGGAAGGTCAAGGAAATTGAAATTCTCGTAAAGCAATTGGAAGATGACAAGAATAAGGCCACCAGAGAAAAGAGGGCTCTCGAAGTTCAAGTCAACGTAGGCCAACAATTCCAAAGGCCACAATCAGCCGGGGCTCGTCTCAAAAATGTCAAATCTCCCACACTACACTACATTTACGGTGCAGAAAACAACAAGGAAAAGAAGTCCAATTCAAGACCTCAGAGTGCTCGAGTTTGGCCTAGACCTCAGAGTGGAGCAAGTAGCCCATCAAATAATACCAATAGATTTAGACCTTCCACTGCAAAAAGTGATCATCCAACGACAACATCTGACAATTCTAGACCCTCCTCTTCATCCTCATTGAGAGCATTTGTTAAAAGACCAATGAGTGCACCTTCTAATAAGAGACCACAATCCTCCTCAGCAAAGAGTACAACTACTCATGATGATCTTGGCTCCTTCTTTATTACACAAGTTGGTATCACTTAAATATTGATCTCCTCTTGGATATTACTATCAAAACTAGTGTGTACTTGCTAATTTATTTAGCTAGAGATTTCTCACCTCAGAATCATTGATTGGCTGTTGGATTCTTATCTTGTAAAGATGAGCAAAAAAGGGACCCTTAATTGGTTGTTTAAAATACCACAAAAAAATTGTCCAAATCCACCACAGTATAGATCCTCATCACCAGTAACTCGATCCAGAACAAGCCAAAACATTGAAAAAGTTCTTGGTCTTCTTGTTTATCAAAAAGCAAAGCTAAGAAAAAATGTCTCCACATCCAAAATGTCCATGCAAAGGTAGTTGTGTGAATTGTATGAAAAAGTTTAGTGGTATTGTGAAGAATAAAATTGGAGTGAGTAAGGTGCTTAATAGCTTGAAAAAGATTGGTTGGGGAGGTGAATTCTTCTCCCGTGAACAACCATCTCCATCAATGAACTCTTCGAATTGCTCATCATCTGGAGTGGTATCACCATTGCTTAATAGAAGATCATCAGTAGCAAATCTGGCCACATGTTCGACAGGTGCTGTTGGAGAATCCTCAACAAACTCCTCTGTCACTTCCCTTATTTCATCAACTTCATCGGATAACTTGATGGTTGTTGGTTCTTCATCTTCATCATCAACGAATTGTTCCACCTTCTCGCCTACTTGTCGTTCTGTTGCTCATCATCACCACGAACAGAAAGCAACATCATGTACAGTTCAAGAATCATCCTCCATGTAAATAGATAAGGTTGTGTAGAACTCTGAAGAATTTTGCTTAATCTTTCACATAGTTAAAATCGAGTCGTTACAAATTAGTGTAAATAAATATAACACAAGTTGTTTTAATAGTAACGAATTATTGATTATTTGTGTAAAGTGTAACTTGTTAATAGTCAAAGGTCTCAAACTGGTATTATTATCAGGTGTAGAAGAATTAACATAGTTTGGCAACAAGTACTGTTTATTCCTTGTTAGGATGCAGTTTCTTCAGATATTTATTTCTAATGGTTTGAAAGATGTGATATCGTGATATTTTCTAAGAGGAACAGAGGGCCTGTTAGAAACTCATCTTAATATTGTTTATTTAAAAAAAAATTTATATTAAAGTCTCCCTGTTTTTGCTTGTGTACACAATCAGAACAACCAGAGCAAGAACAGCGCCATGAATTATTTGAGTGGCTGGTAGTAATTCCAGTTGTTTCTTCATTTCTTGAACCTCAGCACTTAATTGGTTAATATAAGTATTTAACTGGTTAATATTAGTAGTTAACTGAATATTAATCATCTCTTGTCTAGCGAGAACATCTCGCAAGTGCATATAATTATACATAAAATCATCTTGGAGTTGGGAAAATTGAAGTATTGAATCCATGGCCGGGTAGAACTTGCTTAATTCAATACAAATTCCAACTGTAGAGTCATTTTGTAATTTTAATTCATGAGAAAATGTAGAAAGACCAATATCTACTAGTAGTTAATTTTCTTGTTCAATTTCGAGTTCTTGCTCACAGCCTAATAATCGTTGTCTCCTCCTTAATAATTTCTTCAATCAATCTAGTAGATTCATATAACACTGCATTAACTGGAAAACTTAGTTCAATTTCAAGCTCACGTAGTGATGGATGTTTTTCAATTATAATTATCTCCTCATTATTGAATGTGATATTTGTTTTG
>NW_003163284.1:317235-318364 GCF_000004985.1 Naegleria gruberi
ACCCATAACCGAATTTGAGGCATGTAGTGTAATTCTAACATCACGATCAGCTCATTACTCTATGAAGTTTAATCTTTGCATCAAATCTGCTAAATTAACTTTTCAAATTTTAATGAAGAGGTCAGCAAATGTTTTTAAAGTTCCCAAAATGTTTTCAATGTTCATTTTCAAAATTTCTTATCTATTTTTAAATATAATGACGAAATTTTCATCATCATTACAAAAAGTATGATGTCAACAACTCCGAAATTCAATGATGAAGACACACGGTTTTCATTCATATAAAACCCATTGAACGATATTCTTGAAAAAAACAAGAATTTGCAAACAAGCAATTCAACTAACAATTCTAATAACTCAAACAAAATGGACTTTTTCAAAAAGATTGGTCAATTCTTCTCTGGATGGCTCAGAGGTTTATTCGAAAATAAGGAAGCCAAGATTCTATTCCTTGGTTTGGATGCAGCTGGTAAAACTTCAGCTCTATATAAGATTCAATTAGATGAAAATGTTAGCACTATTCCCACCATTGGTTTCAATGCTGAAGTGTTACAATATAAGAAGGTAACTTTCAGAGTGTTTGATATTGGTGGCCAGGATAAGATTAGAAAGTTATGGAGACACTATTATCAATCGACAAATGCTATCATTTTCATTGTCGATTCTAATGATACTGAGAGATTTAAAGAAGCTGCCGAAACCTTACGGGAAGTTATGCAGGATGATTTATTGAAAGATGCCAAGTTATTGGTGTGGGCTAATAAGCAAGATTTGCCAAGAGCTGCCAATGTTAAAGATATGGTCAATACTTTGAAATTACACGAGATTAAGCAAGAATGGTACATCCAACCATGTAGTGCCCTGTCTGGCAATGGATTATTCGAAGGTTTGGATTGGTTATCCAGTAAATTGTAAATAAACACTTTGATATCTCATATTTCAAACTTGTCAAATAGGATTTCATCATATTAGCCTCCAACCAATCTAAACACCATGACTAATTTAGAATTACTGTTAATTTCTAATTCTTGCAAAGTTTTTTCATCATCTTCCATTGACATCACTTTCGAATTGTGAATTATTCTAAATTCATTTCCAATGTTCCACTCCTCAGCCACCCTCCAACGTA